>NW_026988757.1:0-64104 GCF_030222135.1 Aotus nancymaae
ACATCTTCTCTGCAGAGTCCCAAACCAGGCGTTTTCAGCCCATTACCGGTATATGGAAGAAACAGCAGTAAGCACAGGGAAATATCTGCTTCTAAATCCAAAACGCAGCTATCTAACAGAACGGTTGTCAATGTGTGCACTCAACTTCCAGAGTTAAACCCGTGTGTGGATTCAGCAGTCTGCAAACACTTTCTCTGCAGAGTCCCAAAACAGGCGTTTTCAGCCCATTACCGGCATATGGAGGAAACAGCAGTAAGCCCAGGGAAATATCTGCTTCTAAATCCAAAACGCAGCTATCTAACAGAACGGTTGTCAATGTGTGCACTCAACTTCCAGAGTTAAACCCGTGTGTGGATTCAGCAGTCTGCAAACACTTTCTCTGCAGAGTCCCAAAGCAGGCGTTTTCAGCCCATTACCGGCATATGGAAGAAACAGCAGTAAGCACAGGGAAATATCTGCTTCTAAATCCAAAACGCAGCTATCTAACAGAACGGTTGTCAATGTGTGCACTCAACTTCCAGAGTTAAACCCGTGTGTGGATTCAGCAGTCTGCAAACACTTTCTGTGCAGAGTCTCAAAACAGGCCTTTCCGGCCCAGTACCGGCATATATAAGAAAGAGCATTAAGACTGCGTCTAAAACTCAGAAGAAACGTTTCTTTCAAACTGCTCGGCCTTGTGTTCTTTGGCCTAAGGGAGTTGAAACTATGTTTAGATTCAGCGAGATAGAAACACGTTTATTCTCGGAGCTGTCTTTGGATATTCCAGATTGAATGGGAGTATATGCTGTAAAGAGAAATATCTGTTTCTAAAACCAAAATGGATCTATCTAGCAGAGTGGTTGTGAATGTGTGCCTTCTGCTTAAAGAGGTAAACTGCTCTTCTCATGCAGCACTTTAGAAACCCTTTCTATGCAAATTCTCATACAGACCTTTCCAGCGAAACACCAGCCTGTAGGAAATAGCAGTAAGACTGCATCTTTAACATGGAAGAAACTGTTTTCAAACTGCTCTGCTGTGTGTTCATTCATATAAGAGACTTGAATATATGTTCAGCTTTCAGCTAGTTAGCAACACGTTTCTTCCAGGAGCTGTGTTTGCCTATTCCAGAGTATACTGGAGTATAAGATGTAAAGACAAATGTCTCGTTCCAAAAGAAAAACGGATGATCTAATGGAATGGTTGTCAATGTGTGCATTCAACTTACTGAGCTAAACTGCTGTTTGTATGCAGCAGTTTAGAAAACATTTCTGTGTAGATTCTCAAACAGACATTTCCAGCAAAATACCGGCCTATAAGAAATAGCAGTAAGACTGCGTCTAAAACTCAGAGGGAACGTTTCTTTCAAACTGCTCTGCAGTGTGTTCGTTCACCAAAGGTCGTTGACTCTAAGTTTGGATTCAGCGAGTTTGAAACACGTTTATTCTAGGAGCTGCATTTCGATATTCCAGAGTGTATGGGAGTAAATGCTGTAAAGAGAAATATCTGTTTCTAAAACCAAAACGGAGCTATCTAACAGAATGGTTGTGAATGTGTGCATTCAACTTAAAGGGTTAATCTGCTCTTCTTAGGCAGCAGTTTAGAAACCCTTTATATGCAAATTCTAAAATCAACATTTGCAGCAAAACACCAGCCTAAAACAAGTAGCAGTAAGACTGCATCTATAACATAGAAGAAACGTTTTCTTCAAAATGCTCTGCTCTGTGTTCATTCACCTAAGAGTCTTGAGTATATGTTCAGATTCAGCGAGTAAGAAACACGTTTCTTCCAGGAGCTGCATTTGCATATTCCAGAGTGTACTGGAGTATAAGGTTTAAAGTGAAATATCTGGTTCTAAAACAAACACGGAGCCATCTAACAGAATGGTTGTCACTGTGTGCATTCAGCTTATTGAGATAAACTGTTGTTTCTATGCAGCAGTTTAGAAAAGATTTTTGTGCAGATTCTAACACAGACATTCCCAGCAAAATACTGGCCTCTAAGAAATAGCAATAAGACTGCGTCTAAAACTCAAATAAAACGTTTCTTTCAAACTGCTGTGCTGTGTGTTCGTTCACCTAAGGGAGTTGAATCTATGTTTAGATTCAGCGACTTAGAAACACGTCTATTCTGGGAGCTGCGTTTGGCTATTCCAGAATGAATGGGAGTATATGCTGTAACTAGAAACACAGGCTTCTAAAACCAAAACGGAGCTAGCTAACAGAATGATTGTGAATGAGGGCATTCAACTTAACGAATTAAACTGCTCCACTTAAGCAGCAGTTTACAAACCATTTATATGGAAATTCTAAAACCAACATTTCCAGGAAAACACCAGCCTAAAAACAATAGCAGTAACAGGGCATCTATAACATGGAAGAAATGTTTTTTTTCAAACTCCTCTGCTGTGTGTTCATTCACCTAAGAGACTTCAATATATGCACAGATTCAGCGAGTTACAAACACGTTTCTTCCAGGAGCTGCGTATGCATATATCAGAGTGTACTGGGGTACAAGATGTAAAGAGAAATATCTGATTATACTTAGAAACCCGTTTCTTTCAGGAGCTGTGTTTGGATATTCCGGAGTGAATGAGAGTATATGCTGTAAAGAGAAATAACTGCTTCTAAAACCAAAAGGCAGCTATCTAACTGAATGGTTGTCAATGCGTGCACTCAACTTCCAGAGATAAACCCGTGTGTGGATTCAGCAGTCTGCAAACACTTTCTCTGCAGAGTCCCAAAACAGGCGTTTTCAGCCCATTACCGGCATGTGGAAGAAACAGCAGTAAGCACAGGGAAATATCTGCTTCTAAATCCAAAACGCAGCTATCTAACAGAACGGTTGTCAATGTGTGCACTCAACTTCCAGAGTTAAACCCGTGTGTGGATTCAGCAGTCTGCAAACATCTTCTCTGCAGAGTCCCAAACCAGGCGTTTTCAGCCCATTACCGGCATATGGAAGAAACAGCAGTAAGCACAGGGAAATATCTGCTTCTAAATCCAAAACGCAGCTATCTAACAGAACGGTTGTCAATGTGTGCACTCAACTTCCAGAGTTAAACCCGTGTGTGGATTCAGCAGTCTGCAAACACTTCCTCTGCAGAGTCCCAAAACAGGCGTTTTCAGCCCATTACCGGCATATGGAAGAAACAGCAGTCAGCACAGGGAAATATCTGCTTCTAAATCCAAAACGCAGCTATCTAACAGAACGGTTGTCAATGTGTGCACTCAACTTCCAGAGTTAAACCCGTGTGTGGATTCAGCAGTCTGCAAACACTTTCTCTGCAGAGTCCCAAAGCAGGCGTTTTCAGCCCATTACCGGCATATGGAAGAAACAGCAGTAAGCCCAGGGAAATATCTGCTTCTAAATCCAAAACGCAGCTATCTAACAGAACGGTTGTCAATGTGTGCACTCAACTTCCAGAGTTAAACCCGTGTGTGGATTCAGCAGTCTGCAAACACTTTCTCTGCAGAGTCCCAAAACAGGCGTTTTCAGCCCATTACCGGCATATGGAAGAAACAGCAGTAAGCCCAGGGAAATATCTGCTTCTAAATCCAAAACGCAGCTATCTAACAGAACGGTTGTCAATGTGTGCACTCAACTTCCAGAGTTAAACCCGTGTGTGGATTCAGCAGTCTGCAAACACTTTCTCTGCAGAGTCCCAAAACAGGCGTTTTCAGCCCATTACCGGCATATGGAAGAAACAGCAGTAAGCACAGGGAAATATCTGCTTCTAAATCCAAAACGCAGCTATCTAACAGAATGGTTGTCAATGTGTGCACTCAGCTTCCAGAGTTAAAACCGTGTGTGGATTCAGCAGTCTGCAAACACTTTCTCTGCAGAGTCCCAAAACAGGCGTTTTCAGCCCATTACCGGCATATGGAAGAAACTGCAGTAAGCACAGGGAAATATCTGCTTCTAAATCCAAAACGCAGCTATCTAACAGAACGGTTGTCAATGTGTGCACTCAACTTCCAGAGTTAAACCCGTGTGTGGATTCAGCAGTCTGCAAACATCTTCTCTGCAGAGTCCCAAACCAGGCGTTTTCAGCCCATTACCGGTATATGGAAGAAACAGCAGTAAGCACAGGGAAATATCTGCTTCTAAATCCAAAACGCAGCTATCTAACAGAACGGTTGTCAATGTGTGCACTCAACTTCCAGAGTTAAACCCGTGTGTGGATTCAGCAGTCTGCAAACACTTTCTCTGCAGAGTCCCAAAACAGGCGTTTTCAGCCCATTACCGGCATATGGAGGAAACAGCAGTAAGCCCAGGGAAATATCTGCTTCTAAATCCAAAACGCAGCTATCTAACAGAACGGTTGTCAATGTGTGCACTCAACTTCCAGAGTTAAACCCGTGTGTGGATTCAGCAGTCTGCAAACACTTTCTCTGCAGAGTCCCAAAGCAGGCGTTTTCAGCCCATTACCGGCATATGGAAGAAACAGCAGTAAGCACAGGGAAATATCTGCTTCTAAATCCAAAACGCAGCTATCTAACAGAACGGTTGTCAATGTGTGCACTCAACTTCCAGAGTTAAACCCGTGTGTGGATTCAGCAGTCTGCAAACACTTTCTGTGCAGAGTCTCAAAACAGGCCTTTCCGGCCCAGTACCGGCATATATAAGAAAGAGCATTAAGACTGCGTCTAAAACTCAGAAGAAACGTTTCTTTCAAACTGCTCGGCCTTGTGTTCTTTGGCCTAAGGGAGTTGAAACTATGTTTAGATTCAGCGAGATAGAAACACGTTTATTCTCGGAGCTGTCTTTGGATATTCCAGATTGAATGGGAGTATATGCTGTAAAGAGAAATATCTGTTTCTAAAACCAAAATGGATCTATCTAGCAGAGTGGTTGTGAATGTGTGCCTTCTGCTTAAAGAGGTAAACTGCTCTTCTCATGCAGCACTTTAGAAACCCTTTCTATGCAAATTCTCATACAGACCTTTCCAGCGAAACACCAGCCTGTAGGAAATAGCAGTAAGACTGCATCTTTAACATGGAAGAAACTGTTTTCAAACTGCTCTGCTGTGTGTTCATTCATATAAGAGACTTGAATATATGTTCAGTTTCAGCTAGTTAGCAACACGTTTCTTCCAGGAGCTGTGTTTGCCTATTCCAGAGTATACTGGAGTATAAGATGTAAAGACAAATGTCTCGTTCCAAAAGAAAAACGGATGATCTAATGGAATGGTTGTCAATGTGTGCATTCAACTTACTGAGCTAAACTGCTGTTTGTATGCAGCAGTTTAGAAAACATTTCTGTGTAGATTCTCAAACAGACATTTCCAGCAAAATACCGGCCTATAAGAAATAGCAGTAAGACTGCGTCTAAAACTCAGAGGGAACGTTTCTTTCAAACTGCTCTGCAGTGTGTTCGTTCACCAAAGGTCGTTGACTCTAAGTTTGGATTCAGCGAGTTTGAAACACGTTTATTCTAGGAGCTGCATTTCGATATTCCAGAGTGTATGGGAGTAAATGCTGTAAAGAGAAATATCTGTTTCTAAAACCAAAACGGAGCTATCTAACAGAATGGTTGTGAATGTGTGCATTCAACTTAAAGGGTTAATCTGCTCTTCTTAGGCAGCAGTTTAGAAACCCTTTATATGCAAATTCTAAAATCAACATTTGCAGCAAAACACCAGCCTAAAACAAGTAGCAGTAAGACTGCATCTATAACATAGAAGAAACGTTTTCTTCAAAATGCTCTGCTCTGTGTTCATTCACCTAAGAGTCTTGAGTATATGTTCAGATTCAGCGAGTAAGAAACACGTTTCTTCCAGGAGCTGCATTTGCATATTCCAGAGTGTACTGGAGTATAAGGTTTAAAGTGAAATATCTGGTTCTAAAACAAACACGGAGCCATCTAACAGAATGGTTGTCACTGTGTGCATTCAGCTTATTGAGATAAACTGTTGTTTCTATGCAGCAGTTTAGAAAAGATTTTTGTGCAGATTCTAACACAGACATTCCCAGCAAAATACTGGCCTCTAAGAAATAGCAATAAGACTGCGTCTAAAACTCAAATAAAACGTTTCTTTCAAACTGCTGTGCTGTGTGTTCGTTCACCTAAGGGAGTTGAATCTATGTTTAGATTCAGCGACTTAGAAACACGTCTATTCTGGGAGCTGCGTTTGGCTATTCCAGAATGAATGGGAGTATATGCTGTAACTAGAAACACAGGCTTCTAAAACCAAAACGGAGCTAGCTAACAGAATGATTGTGAATGAGGGCATTCAACTTAACGAATTAAACTGCTCCACTTAAGCAGCAGTTTACAAACCATTTATATGGAAATTCTAAAACCAACATTTCCAGGAAAACACCAGCCTAAAAACAATAGCAGTAACAGGGCATCTATAACATGGAAGAAATGTTTTTTTCAAACTCCTCTGCTGTGTGTTCATTCACCTAAGAGACTTCAATATATGCACAGATTCAGCGAGTTACAAACACGTTTCTTCCAGGAGCTGCGTATGCATATATCAGAGTGTACTGGGGTACAAGATGTAAAGAGAAATATCTGATTATACTTAGAAACCCGTTTCTTTCAGGAGCTGTGTTTGGATATTCCGGAGTGAATGAGAGTATATGCTGTAAAGAGAAATAACTGCTTCTAAAACCAAAAGGCAGCTATCTAACTGAATGGTTGTCAATGCGTGCACTCAACTTCCAGAGATAAACCCGTGTGTGGATTCAGCAGTCTGCAAACACTTTCTCTGCAGAGTCCCAAAACAGGCGTTTTCAGCCCATTACCGGCATGTGGAAGAAACAGCAGTAAGCACAGGGAAATATCTGCTTCTAAATCCAAAACGCAGCTATCTAACAGAACGGTTGTCAATGTGTGCACTCAACTTCCAGAGTTAAACCCGTGTGTGGATTCAGCAGTCTGCAAACATCTTCTCTGCAGAGTCCCAAACCAGGCGTTTTCAGCCCATTACCGGCATATGGAAGAAACAGCAGTAAGCACAGGGAAATATCTGCTTCTAAATCCAAAACGCAGCTATCTAACAGAACGGTTGTCAATGTGTGCACTCAACTTCCAGAGTTAAACCCGTGTGTGGATTCAGCAGTCTGCAAACACTTCCTCTGCAGAGTCCCAAAACAGGCGTTTTCAGCCCATTACCGGCATATGGAAGAAACAGCAGTCAGCACAGGGAAATATCTGCTTCTAAATCCAAAACGCAGCTATCTAACAGAACGGTTGTCAATGTGTGCACTCAACTTCCAGAGTTAAACCCGTGTGTGGATTCAGCAGTCTGCAAACACTTTCTCTGCAGAGTCCCAAAGCAGGCGTTTTCAGCCCATTACCGGCATATGGAAGAAACAGCAGTAAGCCCAGGGAAATATCTGCTTCTAAATCCAAAACGCAGCTATCTAACAGAACGGTTGTCAATGTGTGCACTCAACTTCCAGAGTTAAACCCGTGTGTGGATTCAGCAGTCTGCAAACACTTTCTCTGCAGAGTCCCAAAACAGGCGTTTTCAGCCCATTACCGGCATATGGAAGAAACAGCAGTAAGCCCAGGGAAATATCTGCTTCTAAATCCAAAACGCAGCTATCTAACAGAACGGTTGTCAATGTGTGCACTCAACTTCCAGAGTTAAACCCGTGTGTGGATTCAGCAGTCTGCAAACACTTTCTCTGCAGAGTCCCAAAACAGGCGTTTTCAGCCCATTACCGGCATATGGAAGAAACAGCAGTAAGCACAGGGAAATATCTGCTTCTAAATCCAAAACGCAGCTATCTAACAGAATGGTTGTCAATGTGTGCACTCAGCTTCCAGAGTTAAAACCGTGTGTGGATTCAGCAGTCTGCAAACACTTTCTCTGCAGAGTCCCAAAACAGGCGTTTTCAGCCCATTACCGGCATATGGAAGAAACTGCAGTAAGCACAGGGAAATATCTGCTTCTAAATCCAAAACGCAGCTATCTAACAGAACGGTTGTCAATGTGTGCACTCAACTTCCAGAGTTAAACCCGTGTGTGGATTCAGCAGTCTGCAAACATCTTCTCTGCAGAGTCCCAAACCAGGCGTTTTCAGCCCATTACCGGTATATGGAAGAAACAGCAGTAAGCACAGGGAAATATCTGCTTCTAAATCCAAAACGCAGCTATCTAACAGAACGGTTGTCAATGTGTGCACTCAACTTCCAGAGTTAAACCCGTGTGTGGATTCAGCAGTCTGCAAACACTTTCTCTGCAGAGTCCCAAAACAGGCGTTTTCAGCCCATTACCGGCATATGGAGGAAACAGCAGTAAGCCCAGGGAAATATCTGCTTCTAAATCCAAAACGCAGCTATCTAACAGAACGGTTGTCAATGTGTGCACTCAACTTCCAGAGTTAAACCCGTGTGTGGATTCAGCAGTCTGCAAACACTTTCTCTGCAGAGTCCCAAAGCAGGCGTTTTCAGCCCATTACCGGCATATGGAAGAAACAGCAGTAAGCACAGGGAAATATCTGCTTCTAAATCCAAAACGCAGCTATCTAACAGAACGGTTGTCAATGTGTGCACTCAACTTCCAGAGTTAAACCCGTGTGTGGATTCAGCAGTCTGCAAACACTTTCTGTGCAGAGTCTCAAAACAGGCCTTTCCGGCCCAGTACCGGCATATATAAGAAAGAGCATTAAGACTGCGTCTAAAACTCAGAAGAAACGTTTCTTTCAAACTGCTCGGCCTTGTGTTCTTTGGCCTAAGGGAGTTGAAACTATGTTTAGATTCAGCGAGATAGAAACACGTTTATTCTCGGAGCTGTCTTTGGATATTCCAGATTGAATGGGAGTATATGCTGTAAAGAGAAATATCTGTTTCTAAAACCAAAATGGATCTATCTAGCAGAGTGGTTGTGAATGTGTGCCTTCTGCTTAAAGAGGTAAACTGCTCTTCTCATGCAGCACTTTAGAAACCCTTTCTATGCAAATTCTCATACAGACCTTTCCAGCGAAACACCAGCCTGTAGGAAATAGCAGTAAGACTGCATCTTTAACATGGAAGAAACTGTTTTCAAACTGCTCTGCTGTGTGTTCATTCATATAAGAGACTTGAATATATGTTCAGTTTCAGCTAGTTAGCAACACGTTTCTTCCAGGAGCTGTGTTTGCCTATTCCAGAGTATACTGGAGTATAAGATGTAAAGACAAATGTCTCGTTCCAAAAGAAAAACGGATGATCTAATGGAATGGTTGTCAATGTGTGCATTCAACTTACTGAGCTAAACTGCTGTTTGTATGCAGCAGTTTAGAAAACATTTCTGTGTAGATTCTCAAACAGACATTTCCAGCAAAATACCGGCCTATAAGAAATAGCAGTAAGACTGCGTCTAAAACTCAGAGGGAACGTTTCTTTCAAACTGCTCTGCAGTGTGTTCGTTCACCAAAGGTCGTTGACTCTAAGTTTGGATTCAGCGAGTTTGAAACACGTTTATTCTAGGAGCTGCATTTCGATATTCCAGAGTGTATGGGAGTAAATGCTGTAAAGAGAAATATCTGTTTCTAAAACCAAAACGGAGCTATCTAACAGAATGGTTGTGAATGTGTGCATTCAACTTAAAGGGTTAATCTGCTCTTCTTAGGCAGCAGTTTAGAAACCCTTTATATGCAAATTCTAAAATCAACATTTGCAGCAAAACACCAGCCTAAAACAAGTAGCAGTAAGACTGCATCTATAACATAGAAGAAACGTTTTCTTCAAAATGCTCTGCTCTGTGTTCATTCACCTAAGAGTCTTGAGTATATGTTCAGATTCAGCGAGTAAGAAACACGTTTCTTCCAGGAGCTGCATTTGCATATTCCAGAGTGTACTGGAGTATAAGGTTTAAAGTGAAATATCTGGTTCTAAAACAAACACGGAGCCATCTAACAGAATGGTTGTCACTGTGTGCATTCAGCTTATTGAGATAAACTGTTGTTTCTATGCAGCAGTTTAGAAAAGATTTTTGTGCAGATTCTAACACAGACATTCCCAGCAAAATACTGGCCTCTAAGAAATAGCAATAAGACTGCGTCTAAAACTCAAATAAAACGTTTCTTTCAAACTGCTGTGCTGTGTGTTCGTTCACCTAAGGGAGTTGAATCTATGTTTAGATTCAGCGACTTAGAAACACGTCTATTCTGGGAGCTGCGTTTGGCTATTCCAGAATGAATGGGAGTATATGCTGTAACTAGAAACACAGGCTTCTAAAACCAAAACGGAGCTAGCTAACAGAATGATTGTGAATGAGGGCATTCAACTTAACGAATTAAACTGCTCCACTTAAGCAGCAGTTTACAAACCATTTATATGGAAATTCTAAAACCAACATTTCCAGGAAAACACCAGCCTAAAAACAATAGCAGTAACAGGGCATCTATAACATGGAAGAAATGTTTTTTTCAAACTCCTCTGCTGTGTGTTCATTCACCTAAGAGACTTCAATATATGCACAGATTCAGCGAGTTACAAACACGTTTCTTCCAGGAGCTGCGTATGCATATATCAGAGTGTACTGGGGTACAAGATGTAAAGAGAAATATCTGATTATACTTAGAAACCCGTTTCTTTCAGGAGCTGTGTTTGGATATTCCGGAGTGAATGAGAGTATATGCTGTAAAGAGAAATAACTGCTTCTAAAACCAAAAGGCAGCTATCTAACTGAATGGTTGTCAATGCGTGCACTCAACTTCCAGAGATAAACCCGTGTGTGGATTCAGCAGTCTGCAAACACTTTCTCTGCAGAGTCCCAAAACAGGCGTTTTCAGCCCATTACCGGCATGTGGAAGAAACAGCAGTAAGCACAGGGAAATATCTGCTTCTAAATCCAAAACGCAGCTATCTAACAGAACGGTTGTCAATGTGTGCACTCAACTTCCAGAGTTAAACCCGTGTGTGGATTCAGCAGTCTGCAAACATCTTCTCTGCAGAGTCCCAAACCAGGCGTTTTCAGCCCATTACCGGCATATGGAAGAAACAGCAGTAAGCACAGGGAAATATCTGCTTCTAAATCCAAAACGCAGCTATCTAACAGAACGGTTGTCAATGTGTGCACTCAACTTCCAGAGTTAAACCCGTGTGTGGATTCAGCAGTCTGCAAACACTTCCTCTGCAGAGTCCCAAAACAGGCGTTTTCAGCCCATTACCGGCATATGGAAGAAACAGCAGTCAGCACAGGGAAATATCTGCTTCTAAATCCAAAACGCAGCTATCTAACAGAACGGTTGTCAATGTGTGCACTCAACTTCCAGAGTTAAACCCGTGTGTGGATTCAGCAGTCTGCAAACACTTTCTCTGCAGAGTCCCAAAGCAGGCGTTTTCAGCCCATTACCGGCATATGGAAGAAACAGCAGTAAGCCCAGGGAAATATCTGCTTCTAAATCCAAAACGCAGCTATCTAACAGAACGGTTGTCAATGTGTGCACTCAACTTCCAGAGTTAAACCCGTGTGTGGATTCAGCAGTCTGCAAACACTTTCTCTGCAGAGTCCCAAAACAGGCGTTTTCAGCCCATTACCGGCATATGGAAGAAACAGCAGTAAGCCCAGGGAAATATCTGCTTCTAAATCCAAAACGCAGCTATCTAACAGAACGGTTGTCAATGTGTGCACTCAACTTCCAGAGTTAAACCCGTGTGTGGATTCAGCAGTCTGCAAACACTTTCTCTGCAGAGTCCCAAAACAGGCGTTTTCAGCCCATTACCGGCATATGGAAGAAACAGCAGTAAGCACAGGGAAATATCTGCTTCTAAATCCAAAACGCAGCTATCTAACAGAATGGTTGTCAATGTGTGCACTCAGCTTCCAGAGTTAAAACCGTGTGTGGATTCAGCAGTCTGCAAACACTTTCTCTGCAGAGTCCCAAAACAGGCGTTTTCAGCCCATTACCGGCATATGGAAGAAACTGCAGTAAGCACAGGGAAATATCTGCTTCTAAATCCAAAACGCAGCTATCTAACAGAACGGTTGTCAATGTGTGCACTCAACTTCCAGAGTTAAACCCGTGTGTGGATTCAGCAGTCTGCAAACATCTTCTCTGCAGAGTCCCAAACCAGGCGTTTTCAGCCCATTACCGGTATATGGAAGAAACAGCAGTAAGCACAGGGAAATATCTGCTTCTAAATCCAAAACGCAGCTATCTAACAGAACGGTTGTCAATGTGTGCACTCAACTTCCAGAGTTAAACCCGTGTGTGGATTCAGCAGTCTGCAAACACTTTCTCTGCAGAGTCCCAAAACAGGCGTTTTCAGCCCATTACCGGCATATGGAGGAAACAGCAGTAAGCCCAGGGAAATATCTGCTTCTAAATCCAAAACGCAGCTATCTAACAGAACGGTTGTCAATGTGTGCACTCAACTTCCAGAGTTAAACCCGTGTGTGGATTCAGCAGTCTGCAAACACTTTCTCTGCAGAGTCCCAAAGCAGGCGTTTTCAGCCCATTACCGGCATATGGAAGAAACAGCAGTAAGCACAGGGAAATATCTGCTTCTAAATCCAAAACGCAGCTATCTAACAGAACGGTTGTCAATGTGTGCACTCAACTTCCAGAGTTAAACCCGTGTGTGGATTCAGCAGTCTGCAAACACTTTCTGTGCAGAGTCTCAAAACAGGCCTTTCCGGCCCAGTACCGGCATATATAAGAAAGAGCATTAAGACTGCGTCTAAAACTCAGAAGAAACGTTTCTTTCAAACTGCTCGGCCTTGTGTTCTTTGGCCTAAGGGAGTTGAAACTATGTTTAGATTCAGCGAGATAGAAACACGTTTATTCTCGGAGCTGTCTTTGGATATTCCAGATTGAATGGGAGTATATGCTGTAAAGAGAAATATCTGTTTCTAAAACCAAAATGGATCTATCTAGCAGAGTGGTTGTGAATGTGTGCCTTCTGCTTAAAGAGGTAAACTGCTCTTCTCATGCAGCACTTTAGAAACCCTTTCTATGCAAATTCTCATACAGACCTTTCCAGCGAAACACCAGCCTGTAGGAAATAGCAGTAAGACTGCATCTTTAACATGGAAGAAACTGTTTTCAAACTGCTCTGCTGTGTGTTCATTCATATAAGAGACTTGAATATATGTTCAGTTTCAGCTAGTTAGCAACACGTTTCTTCCAGGAGCTGTGTTTGCCTATTCCAGAGTATACTGGAGTATAAGATGTAAAGACAAATGTCTCGTTCCAAAAGAAAAACGGATGATCTAATGGAATGGTTGTCAATGTGTGCATTCAACTTACTGAGCTAAACTGCTGTTTGTATGCAGCAGTTTAGAAAACATTTCTGTGTAGATTCTCAAACAGACATTTCCAGCAAAATACCGGCCTATAAGAAATAGCAGTAAGACTGCGTCTAAAACTCAGAGGGAACGTTTCTTTCAAACTGCTCTGCAGTGTGTTCGTTCACCAAAGGTCGTTGACTCTAAGTTTGGATTCAGCGAGTTTGAAACACGTTTATTCTAGGAGCTGCATTTCGATATTCCAGAGTGTATGGGAGTAAATGCTGTAAAGAGAAATATCTGTTTCTAAAACCAAAACGGAGCTATCTAACAGAATGGTTGTGAATGTGTGCATTCAACTTAAAGGGTTAATCTGCTCTTCTTAGGCAGCAGTTTAGAAACCCTTTATATGCAAATTCTAAAATCAACATTTGCAGCAAAACACCAGCCTAAAACAAGTAGCAGTAAGACTGCATCTATAACATAGAAGAAACGTTTTCTTCAAAATGCTCTGCTCTGTGTTCATTCACCTAAGAGTCTTGAGTATATGTTCAGATTCAGCGAGTAAGAAACACGTTTCTTCCAGGAGCTGCATTTGCATATTCCAGAGTGTACTGGAGTATAAGGTTTAAAGTGAAATATCTGGTTCTAAAACAAACACGGAGCCATCTAACAGAATGGTTGTCACTGTGTGCATTCAGCTTATTGAGATAAACTGTTGTTTCTATGCAGCAGTTTAGAAAAGATTTTTGTGCAGATTCTAACACAGACATTCCCAGCAAAATACTGGCCTCTAAGAAATAGCAATAAGACTGCGTCTAAAACTCAAATAAAACGTTTCTTTCAAACTGCTGTGCTGTGTGTTCGTTCACCTAAGGGAGTTGAATCTATGTTTAGATTCAGCGACTTAGAAACACGTCTATTCTGGGAGCTGCGTTTGGCTATTCCAGAATGAATGGGAGTATATGCTGTAACTAGAAACACAGGCTTCTAAAACCAAAACGGAGCTAGCTAACAGAATGATTGTGAATGAGGGCATTCAACTTAACGAATTAAACTGCTCCACTTAAGCAGCAGTTTACAAACCATTTATATGGAAATTCTAAAACCAACATTTCCAGGAAAACACCAGCCTAAAAACAATAGCAGTAACAGGGCATCTATAACATGGAAGAAATGTTTTTTTCAAACTCCTCTGCTGTGTGTTCATTCACCTAAGAGACTTCAATATATGCACAGATTCAGCGAGTTACAAACACGTTTCTTCGAGGAGCTGCGTATGCATATATCAGAGTGTACTGGGGTACAAGATGTAAAGAGAAATATCTGATTATACTTAGAAACCCGTTTCTTTCAGGAGCTGTGTTTGGATATTCCGGAGTGAATGAGAGTATATGCTGTAAAGAGAAATAACTGCTTCTAAAACCAAAAGGCAGCTATCTAACTGAATGGTTGTCAATGCGTGCACTCAACTTCCAGAGATAAACCCGTGTGTGGATTCAGCAGTCTGCAAACACTTTCTCTGCAGAGTCCCAAAACAGGCGTTTTCAGCCCATTACCGGCATGTGGAAGAAACAGCAGTAAGCACAGGGAAATATCTGCTTCTAAATCCAAAACGCAGCTATCTAACAGAACGGTTGTCAATGTGTGCACTCAACTTCCAGAGTTAAACCCGTGTGTGGATTCAGCAGTCTGCAAACATCTTCTCTGCAGAGTCCCAAACCAGGCGTTTTCAGCCCATTACCGGCATATGGAAGAAACAGCAGTAAGCACAGGGAAATATCTGCTTCTAAATCCAAAACGCAGCTATCTAACAGAACGGTTGTCAATGTGTGCACTCAACTTCCAGAGTTAAACCCGTGTGTGGATTCAGCAGTCTGCAAACACTTTCTCTGCAGAGTCCCAAAACAGGCGTTTTCAGCCCATTACCGGCATATGGAAGAAACAGCAGTAAGCACAGGGAAATATCTGCTTCTAAATCCAAAACGCAGCTATCTAACAGAACGGTTGTCAATGTGTGCACTCAACTTCCAGAGTTAAACCCGTGTGTGGATTCAGCAGTCTGCAAACACTTCCTCTGCAGAGTCCCAAAACAGGCGTTTTCAGCCCATTACCGGCATATGGAAGAAACAGCAGTCAGCACAGGGAAATATCTGCTTCTAAATCCAAAACGCAGCTATCTAACAGAACGGTTGTCAATGTGTGCACTCAACTTCCAGAGTTAAACCCGTGTGTGGATTCAGCAGTCTGCAAACACTTTCTCTGCAGAGTCCCAAAGCAGGCGTTTTCAGCCCATTACCGGCATATGGAAGAAACAGCAGTAAGCCCAGGGAAATATCTGCTTCTAAATCCAAAACGCAGCTATCTAACAGAACGGTTGTCAATGTGTGCACTCAACTTCCAGAGTTAAACCCGTGTGTGGATTCAGCAGTCTGCAAACACTTTCTCTGCAGAGTCCCAAAACAGGCGTTTTCAGCCCATTACCGGCATATGGAAGAAACAGCAGTAAGCCCAGGGAAATATCTGCTTCTAAATCCAAAACGCAGCTATCTAACAGAACGGTTGTCAATGTGTGCACTCAACTTCCAGAGTTAAACCCGTGTGTGGATTCAGCAGTCTGCAAACACTTTCTCTGCAGAGTCCCAAAGCAGGCGTTTTCAGCCCATTACCGGCATATGGAAGAAACAGCAGTAAGCACAGGGAAATATCTGCTTCTAAATCCAAAACGCAGCTATCTAACAGAACGGTTGTCAATGTGTGCACTCAACTTCCAGAGTTAAACCCGTGTGTGGATTCAGCAGTCTGCAAACACTTTCTGTGCAGAGTCTCAAAACAGGCCTTTCCGGCCCAGTACCGGCATATATAAGAAAGAGCATTAAGACTGCGTCTAAAACTCAGAAGAAACGTTTCTTTCAAACTGCTCGGCCTTGTGTTCTTTGGCCTAAGGGAGTTGAAACTATGTTTAGATTCAGCGAGATAGAAACACGTTTATTCTCGGAGCTGTCTTTGGATATTCCAGATTGAATGGGAGTATATGCTGTAAAGAGAAATATCTGTTTCTAAAACCAAAATGGATCTATCTAGCAGAGTGGTTGTGAATGTGTGCCTTCTGCTTAAAGAGGTAAACTGCTCTTCTCATGCAGCACTTTAGAAACCCTTTCTATGCAAATTCTCATACAGACCTTTCCAGCGAAACACCAGCCTGTAGGAAATAGCAGTAAGACTGCATCTTTAACATGGAAGAAACTGTTTTCAAACTGCTCTGCTGTGTGTTCATTCATATAAGAGACTTGAATATATGTTCAGTTTCAGCTAGTTAGCAACACGTTTCTTCCAGGAGCTGTGTTTGCCTATTCCAGAGTATACTGGAGTATAAGATGTAAAGACAAATGTCTCGTTCCAAAAGAAAAACGGATGATCTAATGGAATGGTTGTCAATGTGTGCATTCAACTTACTGAGCTAAACTGCTGTTTGTATGCAGCAGTTTAGAAAACATTTCTGTGTAGATTCTCAAACAGACATTTCCAGCAAAATACCGGCCTATAAGAAATAGCAGTAAGACTGCGTCTAAAACTCAGAGGGAACGTTTCTTTCAAACTGCTCTGCAGTGTGTTCGTTCACCAAAGGTCGTTGACTCTAAGTTTGGATTCAGCGAGTTTGAAACACGTTTATTCTAGGAGCTGCATTTCGATATTCCAGAGTGTATGGGAGTAAATGCTGTAAAGAGAAATATCTGTTTCTAAAACCAAAACGGAGCTATCTAACAGAATGGTTGTGAATGTGTGCATTCAACTTAAAGGGTTAATCTGCTCTTCTTAGGCAGCAGTTTAGAAACCCTTTATATGCAAATTCTAAAATCAACATTTGCAGCAAAACACCAGCCTAAAACAAGTAGCAGTAAGACTGCATCTATAACATAGAAGAAACGTTTTCTTCAAAATGCTCTGCTCTGTGTTCATTCACCTAAGAGTCTTGAGTATATGTTCAGATTCAGCGAGTAAGAAACACGTTTCTTCCAGGAGCTGCATTTGCATATTCCAGAGTGTACTGGAGTATAAGGTTTAAAGTGAAATATCTGGTTCTAAAACAAACACGGAGCCATCTAACAGAATGGTTGTCACTGTGTGCATTCAGCTTATTGAGATAAACTGTTGTTTCTATGCAGCAGTTTAGAAAAGATTTTTGTGCAGATTCTAACACAGACATTCCCAGCAAAATACTGGCCTCTAAGAAATAGCAATAAGACTGCGTCTAAAACTCAAATAAAACGTTTCTTTCAAACTGCTGTGCTGTGTGTTCGTTCACCTAAGGGAGTTGAATCTATGTTTAGATTCAGCGACTTAGAAACACGTCTATTCTGGGAGCTGCGTTTGGCTATTCCAGAATGAATGGGAGTATATGCTGTAACTAGAAACACAGGCTTCTAAAACCAAAACGGAGCTAGCTAACAGAATGATTGTGAATGAGGGCATTCAACTTAACGAATTAAACTGCTCCACTTAAGCAGCAGTTTACAAACCATTTATATGGAAATTCTAAAACCAACATTTCCAGGAAAACACCAGCCTAAAAACAATAGCAGTAACAGGGCATCTATAACATGGAAGAAATGTTTTTTTCAAACTCCTCTGCTGTGTGTTCATTCACCTAAGAGACTTCAATATATGCACAGATTCAGCGAGTTACAAACACGTTTCTTCCAGGAGCTGCGTATGCATATATCAGAGTGTACTGGGGTACAAGATGTAAAGAGAAATATCTGATTATACTTAGAAACCCGTTTCTTTCAGGAGCTGTGTTTGGATATTCCGGAGTGAATGAGAGTATATGCTGTAAAGAGAAATAACTGCTTCTAAAACCAAAAGGCAGCTATCTAACTGAATGGTTGTCAATGCGTGCACTCAACTTCCGGAGATAAACCCGTGTGTGGATTCAGCAGTCTGCAAACACTTTCTCTGCAGAGTCCCAAAACTGGCGTTTTCAGCCCATTACCGGCATATGGAAGAAACAGCAGTAAGCACAGGGAAATATCTGCTTCTAAATCCAAAACGCAGCTATCTAACAGAACGGTTGTCAATGTGTGCACTCAACTTCCAGAGTTAAACCCGTGTGTGGATTCAGCAGTCTGCAAACATCTTCTCTGCAGGGTCCCAAACCAGGCGTTTTCAGCCCAATACCGGCATATGGAAGAAACTGCAGTAAGCCCAGGGAAATATCTGCTTCTAAATCCAAAACGCAGCTATCTAACAGAACGGTTGTCAATGTGTGCACTCAACTTGCAGAGTTAAACCCGTGTGTGGATTCAGCAGTCTGCACACACTTTCTCTGCAGAGTCCCAAAACAGGCGTTTTCAGCCCATTACCGGCATATGGAAGAAACAGCAGTAAGCCCAGGGAAATATCTGCTTCTAAATCCAAAACGCAGCTATCTAACAGAACGGTTGTCAATGTGTGCACTCAACTTGCAGAGTTAAACCCGTGTGTGGATTCAGCAGTCTGCAAACACTTTCTCTGCAGAGTCCCAAAACAGGCGTTTTCAGCCCATTACCGGCATATGGAAGAAACAGCAGTAAGCACAGGGAAATATCTGCTTCTAAATCCAAAACGCAGCTATCTAACAGAACGGTTGTCAATGTGTGCACTCAACTTCCAGAGTTAAACCCGTGTGTGGATTCAGCAGTCTGCAAACATCTTCTCTGCAGAGTCCCAAAACAGGCGTTTTCAGCCCATTACCGGCATATGGAAGAAACAGCAGTAAGCACAGGGAAATATCTGCTTCTAAATCCAAAACGCAGCTATCTAACAGAACGGTTGTCAATGTGTGCACTCAACTTCCAGAGTTAAACCCGTGTGTGGATTCAGCAGTCTGCAAACACTTTCTCTGCAGAGTCCCAAAACAGGCGTTTTCAGCCCATTACCGGCATATGGAAGAAACAGCAGTAAGCACAGGGAAATATCTGCTTCTAAATCCAAAACGCAGCTATCTGACAGAACGGTTGTCAATGTGTGCACTCAACTTCCAGAGTTAAACCCGTGTGTGGATTCAGCAGTCTGCAAACACTTTCTCTTCAGAGTCCCAAAGCAGGCGTTTTCAGCCCATTACCGGCATACGGAAGAAACAGCAGTAAGCACAGGGAAATATCTGCTTCTAAATCCAAAACGCAGCTATCTAACAGAACGGTTGTCAATGTTTGCACTCAACTTCTAGAGTTAAACCCGTGTGTGGATTCAGCAGTCTGCAAACACTTTCTCTGCAGAGTCCCAAAACAGGCGTTTTCAGCCCATTACCGGCATACGGAAGAAACAGCAGTAAGCACAGGGAAATATCTGCTTCTAAATCCAAAACGCAGCTATCTAACAGAACGGTTGTCAATGTGTGCACTCAACTTCCAGAGTTAAACCCGTGTGTGGATTCAGCAGTCTGCAAACACTTTCTCTGCAGAGTCCCAAAACAGGCGTTTTCAGCCCATTACCGGCATATGGAAGAAACAGCAGTAAGCACAGGGAAATATCTGCTTCTAAATCCAAAACGCAGCTATCTAACAGAACGGTTGTCAATGTGTGCACTCAACTTCCAGAGTTAAACCCGTGTGTGGATTCAGCAGTCTGCAAACACTTTCTCTTCAGAGTCCCAAAGCAGGCGTTTTCAGCCCATTACCGGCATACGGAAGAAACAGCAGTAAGCACAGGGAAATATCTGCTTCTAAATCCAAAACGCAGCTATCTAACAGAACGGTTGTCAATGTTTGCACTCAACTTCTAGAGTTAAACCCGTGTGTGGATTCAGCAGTCTGCAAACACTTTCTCTGCAGAGTCCCAAAACAGGCGTTTTCAGCCCATTACCGGCATACGGAAGAAACAGCAGTAAGCACAGGGAAATATCTGCTTCTAAATCCAAAACGCAGCTATCTAACAGAACGGTTGTCAATGTGTGCACTCAACTTCCAGAGTTAAACCCGTGTGTGGATTCAGCAGTCTGCAAACACTTTCTCTGCAGAGTCCCAAAACAGGCGTTTTCAGCCCATTACCGGCATATGGAAGAAACAGCAGTAAGCACAGGGAAATATCTGCTTCTAAATCCAAAACGCAGCTATCTAACAGAACGGTTGTCAATGTGTGCACTCAACTTCCAGAGTTAAACCCGTGTGTGGATTCAGCAGTCTGCAAACATCTTCTCTGCAGGGTCCCAAACCAGGCGTTTTCAGCCCATTACCGGCATATGGAAGAAACAGCAGTAAGCCCAGGGAAATATCTGCTTCTAAATCCAAAACGCAGCTATCTAACAGAACGGTTGTCAATGTGTGCACTCAACTTCCAGAGTTAAACCCGTGTGTGGATTCAGCAGTCTGCAAACACTTTCTCTGCAGAGTCCCAAACCAGGCGTTTTCAGCCCATTACCGGCATATGGAAGAAACAGCAGTAAGCACAGGGAAATATCTGCTTCTAAATCCAAAACGCAGCTATCTAACAGAACGGTTGTCAATGTGTGCACTCAACTTCCAGAGTTAAACCCGTGTGTGGATTCAGCAGTCTGCAAACACTTCCTCTGCAGAGTCCCAAAACAGGCGTTTTCAGCCCATTACCGGCATATGGAAGAAACAGCAGTCAGCACAGGGAAATATCTGCTTCTAAATCCAAAACGCAGCTATCTAACAGAACGGTTGTCAATGTGTGCACTCAACTTCCAGAGTTAAACCCGTGTGTGGATTCAGCAGTCTGCAAACACTTTCTCTGCAGAGTCCCAAAGCAGGCGTTTTCAGCCCATTACCGGCATATGGAAGAAACAGCAGTAAGCCCAGGGAAATATCTGCTTCTAAATCCAAAACGCAGCTATCTAACAGAACGGTTGTCAATGTGTGCACTCAACTTCCAGAGTTAAACCCGTGTGTGGATTCAGCAGTCTGCAAACACTTTCTCTGCAGAGTCCCAAAACAGGCGTTTTCAGCCCATTACCGGCATATGGAAGAAACAGCAGTAAGCCCAGGGAAATATCTGCTTCTAAATCCAAAACGCAGCTATCTAACAGAACGGTTGTCAATGTGTGCACTCAACTTCCAGAGTTAAACCCGTGTGTGGATTCAGCAGTCTGCAAACACTTTCTCTGCAGAGTCCCAAAGCAGGCGTTTTCAGCCCATTACCGGCATATGGAAGAAACAGCAGTAAGCACAGGGAAATATCTGCTTCTAAATCCAAAACGCAGCTATCTAACAGAACGGTTGTCAATGTGTGCACTCAACTTCCAGAGTTAAACCCGTGTGTGGATTCAGCAGTCTGCAAACACTTTCTGTGCAGAGTCTCAAAACAGGCCTTTCCGGCCCAGTACCGGCATATATAAGAAAGAGCATTAAGACTGCGTCTAAAACTCAGAAGAAACGTTTCTTTCAAACTGCTCGGCCTTGTGTTCTTTGGCCTAAGGGAGTTGAAACTATGTTTAGATTCAGCGAGATAGAAACACGTTTATTCTCGGAGCTGTCTTTGGATATTCCAGATTGAATGGGAGTATATGCTGTAAAGAGAAATATCTGTTTCTAAAACCAAAATGGATCTATCTAGCAGAGTGGTTGTGAATGTGTGCCTTCTGCTTAAAGAGGTAAACTGCTCTTCTCATGCAGCACTTTAGAAACCCTTTCTATGCAAATTCTCATACAGACCTTTCCAGCGAAACACCAGCCTGTAGGAAATAGCAGTAAGACTGCATCTTTAACATGGAAGAAACTGTTTTCAAACTGCTCTGCTGTGTGTTCATTCATATAAGAGACTTGAATATATGTTCAGTTTCAGCTAGTTAGCAACACGTTTCTTCCAGGAGCTGTGTTTGCCTATTCCAGAGTATACTGGAGTATAAGATGTAAAGACAAATGTCTCGTTCCAAAAGAAAAACGGATGATCTAATGGAATGGTTGTCAATGTGTGCATTCAACTTACTGAGCTAAACTGCTGTTTGTATGCAGCAGTTTAGAAAACATTTCTGTGTAGATTCTCAAACAGACATTTCCAGCAAAATACCGGCCTATAAGAAATAGCAGTAAGACTGCGTCTAAAACTCAGAGGGAACGTTTCTTTCAAACTGCTCTGCAGTGTGTTCGTTCACCAAAGGTCGTTGACTCTAAGTTTGGATTCAGCGAGTTTGAAACACGTTTATTCTAGGAGCTGCATTTCGATATTCCAGAGTGTATGGGAGTAAATGCTGTAAAGAGAAATATCTGTTTCTAAAACCAAAACGGAGCTATCTAACAGAATGGTTGTGAATGTGTGCATTCAACTTAAAGGGTTAATCTGCTCTTCTTAGGCAGCAGTTTAGAAACCCTTTATATGCAAATTCTAAAATCAACATTTGCAGCAAAACACCAGCCTAAAACAAGTAGCAGTAAGACTGCATCTATAACATAGAAGAAACGTTTTCTTCAAAATGCTCTGCTCTGTGTTCATTCACCTAAGAGTCTTGAGTATATGTTCAGATTCAGCGAGTAAGAAACACGTTTCTTCCAGGAGCTGCATTTGCATATTCCAGAGTGTACTGGAGTATAAGGTTTAAAGTGAAATATCTGGTTCTAAAACAAACACGGAGCCATCTAACAGAATGGTTGTCACTGTGTGCATTCAGCTTATTGAGATAAACTGTTGTTTCTATGCAGCAGTTTAGAAAAGATTTTTGTGCAGATTCTAACACAGACATTCCCAGCAAAATACTGGCCTCTAAGAAATAGCAATAAGACTGCGTCTAAAACTCAAATAAAACGTTTCTTTCAAACTGCTGTGCTGTGTGTTCGTTCACCTAAGGGAGTTGAATCTATGTTTAGATTCAGCGACTTAGAAACACGTCTATTCTGGGAGCTGCGTTTGGCTATTCCAGAATGAATGGGAGTATATGCTGTAACTAGAAACACAGGCTTCTAAAACCAAAACGGAGCTAGCTAACAGAATGATTGTGAATGAGGGCATTCAACTTAACGAATTAAACTGCTCCACTTAAGCAGCAGTTTACAAACCATTTATATGGAAATTCTAAAACCAACATTTCCAGGAAAACACCAGCCTAAAAACAATAGCAGTAACAGGGCATCTATAACATGGAAGAAATGTTTTTTTCAAACTCCTCTGCTGTGTGTTCATTCACCTAAGAGACTTCAATATATGCACAGATTCAGCGAGTTACAAACACGTTTCTTCCAGGAGCTGCGTATGCATATATCAGAGTGTACTGGGGTACAAGATGTAAAGAGAAATATCTGATTATACTTAGAAACCCGTTTCTTTCAGGAGCTGTGTTTGGATATTCCGGAGTGAATGAGAGTATATGCTGTAAAGAGAAATAACTGCTTCTAAAACCAAAAGGCAGCTATCTAACTGAATGGTTGTCAATGCGTGCACTCAACTTCCAGAGATAAACCCGTGTGTGGATTCAGCAGTCTGCAAACACTTTCTCTGCAGAGTCCCAAAACTGGCGTTTTCAGCCCATTACCGGCATATGGAAGAAACAGCAGTAAGCACAGGGAAATATCTGCTTCTAAATCCAAAACGCAGCTATCTAACAGAACGGTTGTCAATGTGTGCACTCAACTTCCAGAGTTAAACCCGTGTGTGGATTCAGCAGTCTGCAAACATTTTCTCTGCAGGGTCCCAAACCAGGCGTTTTCAGCCCAATACCGGCATATGGAAGAAACTGCAGTAAGCACAGGGAAATAACTGCTTCTAAATCCAAAACGCAGCTATCTAACAGAACGGTTGTCAATGTGTGCACTCAACTTCCAGAGTTAAACCCGTGTGTGGATTCAGCAGTCTGCAAACACTTTCTCTGCAGAGTCCCAAAACAGGCGTTTTCAGCCCATTACCGGCATATGGAAGAAACAGCAGTAAGCACAGGGAAATATCTGCTTCTAAATCCAAAACGCAGCTATCTAACAGAACGGTTGTCAATGTGTGCACTCAACTTCCAGAGATAAACCCGTGTGTGGATTCAGCAGTCTGCAAACACTTTCTCTGCAGAGTGCCAAAGCAGGCGTTTTCAGCCCATTACCGGCATGTGGAAGAAACAGCAGTAAGCACAGGGAAATATCTGCTTCTAAATCCAAAACGCAGCTATCTAACAGAACGGTTGTCAATGTGTGCACTCAACTTCCAGAGTTAAACCCGTGTGTGGATTCAGCAGTCTGCACACACTTTCTCTGCAGAGTCCCAAAACAGGCGTTTTCAGCCCATTACCGGCATATGGAAGAAACAGCAGTAAGCCCAGGGAAATATCTGCTTCTAAATCCAAAACGCAGCTATCTAACAGAACGGTTGTCAATGTGTGCACTCAACTTGCAGAGTTAAACCCGTGTGTGGATTCAGCAGTCTGCAAACACTTTCTCTGCAGAGTCCCAAAACAGGCGTTTTCAGCCCATTACCGGCATATGGAAGAAACAGCAGTAAGCACAGGGAAATATCTGCTTCTAAATCCAAAACGCAGCTATCTAACAGAACGGTTGTCAATGTGTGCACTCAACTTCCAGAGTTAAACCCGTGTGTGGATTCAGCAGTCTGCAAACATCTTCTCTGCAGAGTCCCAAAACAGGCGTTTTCAGCCCATTACCGGCATATGGAAGAAACAGCAGTAAGCACAGGGAAATATCTGCTTCTAAATCCAAAACGCAGCTATCTAACAGAACGGTTGTCAATGTGTGCACTCAACTTCCAGAGTTAAACCCGTGTGTGGATTCAGCAGTCTGCAAACACTTTCTCTGCAGAGTCCCAAAACAGGCGTTTTCAGCCCATTACCGGCATATGGAAGAAACAGCAGTAAGCACAGGGAAATATCTGCTTCTAAATCCAAAACGCAGCTATCTGACAGAACGGTTGTCAATGTGTGCACTCAACTTCCAGAGTTAAACCCGTGTGTGGATTCAGCAGTCTGCAAACACTTTCTCTTCAGAGTCCCAAAGCAGGCGTTTTCAGCCCATTACCGGCATACGGAAGAAACAGCAGTAAGCACAGGGAAATATCTGCTTCTAAATCCAAAACGCAGCTATCTAACAGAACGGTTGTCAATGTTTGCACTCAACTTCTAGAGTTAAACCCGTGTGTGGATTCAGCAGTCTGCAAACACTTTCTCTGCAGAGTCCCAAAACAGGCGTTTTCAGCCCATTACCGGCATACGGAAGAAACAGCAGTAAGCACAGGGAAATATCTGCTTCTAAATCCAAAACGCAGCTATCTAACAGAACGGTTGTCAATGTGTGCACTCAACTTCCAGAGTTAAACCCGTGTGTGGATTCAGCAGTCTGCAAACACTTTCTCTGCAGAGTCCCAAAACAGGCGTTTTCAGCCCATTACCGGCATATGGAAGAAACAGCAGTAAGCACAGGGAAATATCTGCTTCTAAATCCAAAACGCAGCTATCTGACAGAACGGTTGTCAATGTGTGCACTCAACTTCCAGAGTTAAACCCGTGTGTGGATTCAGCAGTCTGCAAACACTTTCTCTTCAGAGTCCCAAAGCAGGCGTTTTCAGCCCATTACCGGCATACGGAAGAAACAGCAGTAAGCACAGGGAAATATCTGCTTCTAAATCCAAAACGCAGCTATCTAACAGAACGGTTGTCAATGTTTGCACTCAACTTCTAGAGTTAAACCCGTGTGTGGATTCAGCAGTCTGCAAACACTTTCTCTGCAGAGTCCCAAAACAGGCGTTTTCAGCCCATTACCGGCATACGGAAGAAACAGCAGTAAGCACAGGGAAATATCTGCTTCTAAATCCAAAACGCAGCTATCTAACAGAACGGTTGTCAATGTGTGCACTCAACTTCCAGAGTTAAACCCGTGTGTGGATTCAGCAGTCTGCAAACACTTTCTCTGCAGAGTCCCAAAACAGGCGTTTTCAGCCCATTACCGGCATATGGAAGAAACAGCAGTAAGCACAGGGAAATATCTGCTTCTAAATCCAAAACGCAGCTATCTAACAGAACGGTTGTCAATGTGTGCACTCAACTTCCAGAGTTAAACCCGTGTGTGGATTCAGCAGTCTGCAAACATCTTCTCTGCAGGGTCCCAAACCAGGCGTTTTCAGCCCATTACCGGCATATGGAAGAAACAGCAGTAAGCCCAGGGAAATATCTGCTTCTAAATCCAAAACGCAGCTATCTAACAGAACGGTTGTCAATGTGTGCACTCAACTTCCAGAGTTAAACCCGTGTGTGGATTCAGCAGTCTGCAAACACTTTCTCTGCAGAGTCCCAAACCAGGCGTTTTCAGCCCATTACCGGCATATGGAAGAAACAGCAGTAAGCACAGGGAAATATCTGCTTCTAAATCCAAAACGCAGCTATCTAACAGAACGGTTGTCAATGTGTGCACTCAACTTCCAGAGTTAAACCCGTGTGTGGATTCAGCAGTCTGCAAACACTTTCTCTGCAGAGTCCCAAAACAGGCGTTTTCAGCCCATTACCGGCATATGGAAGAAACTGCAGTAAGCACAGGGAAATATCTGCTTCTAAATCCAAAACGCAGCTATCTAACAGAACGGTTGTCAATGTGTGCACTCAACTTCCAGAGTTAAACCCGTGTGTGGATTCAGCAGTCTGCAAACATCTTCTCTGCAGAGTCCCAAACCAGGCGTTTTCAGCCCATTACCGGCATATGGAAGAAACAGCAGTAAGCACAGGGAAATATCTGCTTCTAAATCCAAAACGCAGCTATCTAACAGAACGGTTGTCAATGTGTGCACTCAACTTCCAGAGTTAAACCCGTGTGTGGATTCAGCAGTCTGCAAACATCTTCTCTGCAGAGTCCCAAACCAGGCGTTTTCAGCCCATTACCGGCATATGGAAGAAACAGCAGTAAGCCCAGGGAAATATCTGCTTCTAAATCCAAAACGCAGCTATCTAACAGAACGGTTGTCAATGTGTGCACTCAACTTCCAGAGTTAAACCCGTGTGTGGATTCAGCAGTCTGCAAACACTTTGTCTGCAGAGTCCCAAAAGAGGCGATTTCAGCCCATTACCGGCATATGGAAAAAACAGCAGTAAACACAGGGAAATATCTGCTTCTAAATCCAAAACGCAGCTATCTAACAGAACGGTTGTCAATGTTTGCACTCAACTTGCAGAGTTAAACCCGTGTGTGGATTCAGCAGTCTGCAAACATCTTCTCTGCAGAGTCCCAAACCAGGCGTTTTCAGCCCATTACCGGCATATGGAAGAAACAGCAGTAAGCCCAGGGAAATATCTGCTTCTAAATCCAAAACGCAGCTATCTAACAGAACGGTTGTCAATGTGTGCACTCAATTTCCAGAGTTAAACCCGTGTGTGGATTCAGCAGTCTGCAAACACTTTCTCTGCAGAGTGCCAAAACAGGCGTTTTCAGCCCATTACCGGCATATGGAAGAAACAACAGTAAGCACAGGGAAATATCTGCTTCTAAATCCAAAACGCAGCTATCTAACAGAACGGTTGTCAATGTGTGCACTCAACTTCCAGAGTTAAACCCGTGTGTGGATTCAGCAGTCTGCAAACACTTTCTCTGCAGAGTCCCAAAACAGGCGTTTTCAGCCCATTACCGGCATATGGAAGAAACAGCAGTAAGCACAGGGAAATATCTGCTTCTAAATCCAAAACGCAGCTATCTAACAGAACGGTTGTCAATGTGTGCACTCAACTTCCAGAGTTAAACCCGTGTGTGGATTCAGCAGTCTGCAAACACTTTCTCTGCAGAGTCCCAAAACAGGCGTTTTCAGCCCATTACCGGCATATGGAAGAAACAGCAGTAAGCACAGGGAAATATCTGCTTCTAAATCCAAAAGGCAGCTATCTAACAGAACGATTGTCAATGTGTGCACTCAACTTCCAGAGTTAAACCCGTGTGTGGATTCAGCAGTCTGCAAACACTTTCTCTGCAGAGTCCCAAAAGAGGAGTTTTCAGCCCATTACCGGCATATGGAAGAAACAGCAGCAAGCACAGGGAAATATCTGCTTCTAAATCCAAAACGCAGCTATCTAACAGAACGGTTGTCAATGTGTGCACTCAACTTCCAGAGTTAAACCCGTGTGTGGATTCAGCAGTCTGCAAACACTTTCTCTGCAGAGTCCCAAAACAGGCGTTTTCAGCCCATTACCGGCATATGGAAGAAACAGCAGTAAGCACAGGGAAATATCTGCTTCTAAATCCAAAACGCAGCTATCTGACAGAACGGTTGTCAATGTGTGCACTCAACTTCCAGAGTTAAACCCGTGTGTGGATTCAGCAGTCTGCAAACACTTTCTCTTCAGAGTCCCAAAGCAGGCGTTTTCAGCCCATTACCGGCATACGGAAGAAACAGCAGTAAGCACAGGGAAATATCTGCTTCTAAATCCAAAACGCAGCTATCTAACAGAACGGTTGTCAATGTGTGCACTCAACTTCCAGAGTTAAACCCGTGTGTGGATTCAGCAGTCTGCAAACACTTTCTCTGCAGAGTCCCAAACCAGGCGTTTTCAGCCCATTACCGGCATATGGAAGAAACAGCAGTAAGCCCAGGGAAATATCTGCTTCTAAATCCAAAACGCAGCTATCTAACAGAACGGTTGTCAATGTGTGCACTCAACTTCCAGAGTTAAACCCGTGTGTGGATTCAGCAGTCTGCAAACACTTTCTCTGCAGAGTCCCAAAACAGGCGTTTTCAGCCCATTACCGGCATATGGAAGAAACAGCAGTAAGCAAAGGGAAATATCTGCTTCTAAATCCAAAACGCAGCTATCTAACAGAACGGTTGTCAATGTGTCCACTCAACTTCCAGAGTTAAACCCGTGTGTGGATTCAGCAGTCTGCAAACATCTTCTCTGCAGGGTCCCAAACCAGGCGTTTTCAGCCCATTACCGGCATATGGAGGAAACAGCAGTAAGCCCAGGGAAATATCTGCTTCTAAATCCAAAACGCAGCTATCTAACAGAACGGTTGTCAATGTGTGCACTCAACTTCCAGAGTTAAACCCGTGTGTGGATTCAGCAGTCTGCAAACACTTTCTCTGCAGAGTCCCAAAACAGGCGTTTTCAGCCCATTACCGGCATATGGAAGAAACA
Source organism: Aotus nancymaae (assembly GCF_030222135.1). Taxonomy (NCBI): domain Eukaryota; kingdom Metazoa; phylum Chordata; class Mammalia; order Primates; family Aotidae; genus Aotus; species Aotus nancymaae. The sequence goes on from NW_026988757.1 coordinate 29,181, forward strand.
GCAGTAAGCACAGGGAAATATCTGCTTCTAAATCCAAAACGCAGCTATCTAACAGAACGGTTGTCAATGTGTGCACTCAACTTCCAGAGTTAAACCCGTGTGTGGATTCAGCAGTCTGCAAACATTTTCTCTGCAGAGTCCCAAAACAGGCGTTTTCAGCCCATTACCGGCATATGTAAGAAACAGCAGTAAGCACAGGGAAATATCTGCTTCTAAATCCAAAACGCAGCTATCTAACAGAACGGTTGTCAATGTGTGCACTCAACTTCCAGAGTTAAACCCGTGTGTGGATTCAGCAGTCTGCAAACACTTTCTCTGCAGAGTCCCAAAACAGGCGTTTTCAGCCCATTACCGGCATATGGAAGAAACAGCCATAAGCACAGGGAAATATCTGCTTCTAAATCCAAAACGCAGCTATCTAACAGAACGGTTGTCAATGTGTGCACTCAACTTCCAGAGTTAAACCGGTGTGTGGATTCAGCAGTCTGCAAACATCTTCTCTGCAGAGTCCCAAACCAGGGGTTTTCAGCCCATTACCGGCATATGGAAGAAACAGCAGTAAGCACAGGGAAATATCTGCTTCTAAATCCAAAACGCAGCTATCTAACAGAACGGTTGTCAATGTGTGCACTCAACTTCCAGAGTTAAACCCGTGTGTGGATTCAGCAGTCTGCAAACATCTTCTCTGCAGAGTCCCAAACCAGGCGTTTTCAGCCCATTACCGGCATATGGAAGAAACAGCAGTAAGCCCAGGGAAATATCTGCTTCTAAATCCAAAACGCAGCTATCTAACAGAACGGTTGTCAATGTGTGCACTCAACTTCCAGAGTTAAACCCGTGTGTGGATTCAGCAGTCTGCAAACACTTTCTCTGCAGAGTCCCAAACCAGGCGTTTTCAGCCCATTACCGGCATATGGAAGAAACAGCAGTAAGCACAGGGAAATATCTGCTTCTAAATCCAAAACGCAGCTATCTAACAGAACGGTTGTCAATGTGTGCACTCAACTTCCAGAGTTAAACCCGTGTGTGGATTCAGCAGTCTGCAAACACTTTCTCTGCAGAGTCCCAAAACAGGCGTTTTCAGCCCATTACCGGCATATGGAAGAAACAGCAGTAAGCACAGGGAAATATCTGCTTCTAAATCCAAAACGCAGCTATCTAACAGAACGGTTGTCAATGTGTGCACTCAACTTCCAGAGTTAAACCCGTGTGTGGATTCAGCAGTCTGCAAACATCTTCTCTGCAGAGTCCCAAACCAGGCGTTTTCAGCCCATTACCGGCATATGGAAGAAACAGCAGTAAGCCCAGGGAAATATCTGCTTCTAAATCCAAAACGCAGCTATCTAACAGAACGGTTGTCAATGTGTGCACTCAACTTCCAGAGTTAAACCCGTGTGTGGATTCAGCAGTCTGCAAACATCTTCTCTGCAGAGTCCCAAACCAGGCGTTTTCAGCCCATTACCGGCATATGGAAGAAACAGCAGTAAGCCCAGGGAAATATCTGCTTCTAAATCCAAAACGCAGCTATCTAACAGAACGGTTGTCAATGTGTGCACTCAACTTCCAGAGTTAAACCCGTGTGTGGATTCAGCAGTCTGCAAACACTTTCTCTGCAGAGTCCCAAACCAGGCGTTTTCAGCCCATTACCGGCATACGGAAGAAACAGCAGTAAGCACAGGGAAATATCTGCTTCTAAATCCAAAACGCAGCTATCTAACAGAACGGTTGTCAATGTGTGCACTCAACTTCCAGAGTTAAACCCGTGTGTGGATTCAGCAGTCTGCAAACACTTTCTCTGCAGAGTCCCAAAACAGGCGTTTTCAGCCCATTACCGGCATATGGAAGAAACAGCAGTAAGCCCAGGGAAATATCTGCTTCTAAATCCAAAACGCAGCTATCTAACAGAACGGTTGTCAATGTGTGCACTCAACTTCCAGAGTTAAACCCGTGTGTGGATTCAGCAGTCTGCAAACACTTTCTCTGCAGAGTCCCAAAACAGGCGTTTTCAGCCCATTACCGGCATATGGAAGAAACAGCAGTAAGCAAAGGGAAATATCTGCTTCTAAATCCAAAACGCAGCTATCTAACAGAACGGTTGTCAATGTGTGCACTCAACTTCCAGAGTTAAACCCGTGTGTGGATTCAGCAGTCTGCAAACATCTTCTCTGCAGGGTCCCAAACCAGGCGTTTTCAGCCCATTACCGGCATATGGAGGAAACAGCAGTAAGCCCAGGGAAATATCTGCTTCTAAATCCAAAACGCAGCTATCTAACAGAACGGTTGTCAATGTGTGCACTCAACTTCCAGAGTTAAACCCGTGTGTGGATTCAGCAGTCTGCAAACACTTTCTCTGCAGAGTCCCAAACCAGGCGTTTTCAGCCCATTACCGGCATATGGAAGAAACAGCAGTAAGCACAGGGAAATATCTGCTTCTAAATCCAAAACGCAGCTATCTAACAGAACGGTTGTCAATGTGTGCACTCAACTTCCAGAGTTAAACCCGTGTGTGGATTCAGCAGTCTGCAAACACTTTCTCTGCAGAGTCCCAAAACAGGCGTTTTCAGCCCATTACCGGCATATGGAAGAAACAGCAGTAAGCACAGGGAAATATCTGCTTCTAAATCCAAAACGCAGCTATCTAACAGAACGGTTGTCAATGTGTGCACTCAACTTCCAGAGTTAAACCCGTGTGTGGATTCAGCAGTCTGCAAACACTTTCTCTGCAGAGTCCCAAAACAGGCGTTTTCAGCCCATTACCGGCATATGGAAGAAACAGCCATAAGCACAGGGAAATATCTGCTTCTAAATCCAAAACGCAGCTATCTAACAGAACGGTTGTCAATGTGTGCACTCAACTTCCAGAGTTAAACCCGTGTGTGGATTCAGCAGTCTGCAAACATCTTCTCTGCAGAGTCCCAAACCAGGGGTTTTCAGCCCATTACCGGCATATGGAAGAAACAGCAGTAAGCACAGGGAAATATCTGCTTCTAAATCCAAAACGCAGCTATCTAACAGAACGGTTGTCAATGTGTGCACTCAACTTCCAGAGTTAAACCCGTGTGTGGATTCAGCAGTCTGCAAACATCTTCTCTGCAGGGTCCCAAACCAGGCGTTTTCAGCCCATTACCGGCATATGGAAGAAACAGCAGTAAGCAAAGGGAAATATCTGCTTCTAAATCCAAAACGCAGCTATCTAACAGAACGGTTGTCAATGTGTGCACTCAACTTCCAGAGTTAAACCCGTGTGTGGATTCAGCAGTCTGCAAACACTTTCTCTGCAGAGTCCCAAACCAGGCGTTTTCAGCCCATTACCGGCATATGGAAGAAACAGCAGTAAGCACAGGGAAATATCTGCTTCTAAATCCAAAACGCAGCTATCTAACAGAACGGTTGTCAATGTGTGCACTCAACTTCCAGAGTTAAACCCGTGTGTGGATTCAGCAGTCTGCAAACACTTTCTCTGCAGAGTCCCAAAACAGGCGTTTTCAGCCCATTACCGGCATATGGAAGAAACAGCAGAAAGCACAGGGAAATATCTGCTTCTAAATCCAAAACGCAGCTATCTAACAGAACGGTTGTCAATGTGTGCACTCAACTTCCAGAGTTAAACCCGTGTGTGGATTCAGCAGTCTGCAAACATCTTCTCTGCAGAGTCCCAAACCAGGCGTTTTCAGCCCATTACCGGCATATGGAAGAAACAGCAGTAAGCACAGGGAAATATCTGCTTCTAAATCCAAAACGCAGCTATCTAACAGAACGGTTGTCAATGTGTGCACTCAACTTCCAGAGTTAAACCCGTGTGTGGATTCAGCAGTCTGCAAACATCTTCTCTGCAGAGTCCCAAACCAGGCGTTTTCAGCCCATTACCGGCATATGGAAGAAACAGCAGTAAGCCCAGGGAAATATCTGCTTCTAAATCCAAAACGCAGCTATCTAACAGAACGGTTGTCAATGTGTGCACTCAACTTCCAGAGTTAAACCCGTGTGTGGATTCAGCAGTCTGCAAACACTTTCTCTGCAGAGTCCCAAACCAGGCGTTTTCAGCCCATTACCGGCATATGGAAGAAACAGCAGTAAGCACAGGGAAATATCTGCTTCTAAATCCAAAACGCAGCTATCTAACAGAACGGTTGTCAATGTGTGCACTCAACTTCCAGAGTTAAACCCGTGTGTGGATTCAGCAGTCTGCAAACACTTTCTCTGCAGAGTCCCAAAACAGGCGTTTTCAGCCCATTACCGGCATATGGAAGAAACAGCAGTAAGCACAGGGAAATATCTGCTTCTAAATCCAAAACGCAGCTATCTAACAGAACGGTTGTCAATGTGTGCACTCAACTTCCAGAGTTAAACCCGTGTGTGGATTCAGCAGTCTGCAAACACTTTCTCTGCAGAGTCCCAAAACAGGCGTTTTCAGCCCATTACCGGCATATGGAAGAAACAGCAGTAAGCCCAGGGAAATATCTGCTTCTAAATCCAAAACGCAGCTATCTAACAGAACGGTTGTCAATGTTTGCACTCAACTTCTAGAGTTAAACCCGTGTGTGGATTCAGCAGTCTGCAAACACTTTCTCTGCAGAGTCCCAAAACAGGCGTTTTCAGCCCATTACCGGCATACGGAAGAAACAGCAGTAAGCACAGGGAAATATCTGCTTCTAAATCCAAAACGCAGCTATCTAACAGAACGGTTGTCAATGTGTGCACTCAACTTCCAGAGTTAAACCCGTGTGTGGATTCAGCAGTCTGCAAACACTTTCTCTGCAGAGTCCCAAAACAGGCGTTTTCAGCCCATTACCGGCATATGGAAGAAACAGCAGTAAGCACAGGGAAATATCTGCTTCTAAATCCAAAACGCAGCTATCTAACAGAACGGTTGTCAATGTGTGCACTCAACTTCCAGAGTTAAACCCGTGTGTGGATTCAGCAGTCTGCAAACATCTTCTCTGCAGAGTCCCAAACCAGGCGTTTTCAGCCCATTACCGGCATATGGAAGAAACAGCAGTAAGCACAGGGAAATATCTGCTTCTAAATCCAAAACGCAGCTATCTAACAGAACGGTTGTCAATGTGTGCACTCAACTTCCAGAGTTAAACCCGTGTGTGGATTCAGCAGTCTGCAAACATCTTCTCTACAGAGTCCCAAACCAGGCGTTTTCAGCCCATTACCGGCATATGGAAGAAACAGCAGTAAGCCCAGGGAAATATCTGCTTCTAAATCCAAAACGCAGCTATCTAACAGAACGGTTGTCAATGTGTGCACTCAACTTCCAGAGTTAAACCCGTGTGTGGATTCAGCAGTCTGCAAACACTTTCTCTGCAGAGTCCCAAACCAGGCGTTTTCAGCCCATTACCGGCATACGGAAGAAACAGCAGTAAGCACAGGGAAATATCTGCTTCTAAATCCAAAACGCAGCTATCTAACAGAACGGTTGTCAATGTGTGCACTCAACTTCCAGAGTTAAACCCGTGTGTGGATTCAGCAGTCTGCAAACACTTTCTCTGCAGAGTCCCAAAACAGGCGTTTTCAGCCCATTACCGGCATATGGAAGAAACAGCAGTAAGCCCAGGGAAATATCTGCTTCTAAATCCAAAACGCAGCTATCTAACAGAACGGTTGTCAATGTGTGCACTCAACTTCCAGAGTTAAACCCGTGTGTGGATTCAGCAGTCTGCAAACACTTTCTCTGCAGAGTCCCAAACCAGGCGTTTTCAGCCCATTACCGGCATATGGAAGAAACAGCAGTAAGCAAAGGGAAATATCTGCTTCTAAATCCAAAACGCAGCTATCTAACAGAACGGTTGTCAATGTGTGCACTCAACTTCCAGAGTTAAACCCGTGTGTGGATTCAGCAGTCTGCAAACATCTTCTCTGCAGCGTCCCAAACCAGGCGTTTTCAGCCCATTACCGGCATATGGAGGAAACAGCAGTAAGCCCAGGGAAATATCTGCTTCTAAATCCAAAACGCAGCTATCTAACAGAACGGTTGTCAATGTGTGCACTCAACTTCCAGAGTTAAACCCGTGTGTGGATTCAGCAGTCTGCAAACACTTTCTCTGCAGAGTCCCAAACCAGGCGTTTTCAGCCCATTACCGGCATATGGAAGAAACAGCAGTAAGCACAGGGAAATATCTGCTTCTAAATCCAAAACGCAGCTATCTAACAGAACGGTTGTCAATGTGTGCACTCAACTTCCAGAGTTAAACCCGTGTGTGGATTCAGCAGTCTGCAAACATCTTCTCTGCAGAGTCCCAAACCAGGCGTTTTCAGCCCATTACCGGCATATGGAAGAAACAGCAGTAAGCCCAGGGAAATATCTGCTTCTAAATCCAAAACGCAGCTATCTAACAGAACGGTTGTCAATGTGTGCACTCAACTTCCAGAGTTAAACCCGTGTGTGGATTCAGCAGTCTGCAAACACTTTCTCTGCAGAGTCCCAAACCAGGCGTTTTCAGCCCATTACCGGCATATGGAAGAAACAGCAGTAAGCACAGGGAAATATCTGCTTCTAAATCCATAACGCAGCTATCTAACAGAACGGTTGTCAATGTGTGCACTCAACTTCCAGAGTTAAACCCGTGTGTGGATTCAGCAGTCTGCAAACACTTTCTCTGCAGAGTCCCAAAACAGGCGTTTTCAGCCCATTACCGGCATATGGAAGAAACAGCAGTAAGCACAGGGAAATATCTGCTTCTAAATCCAAAACGCAGCTATCTAACAGAACGGTTGTCAATGTGTGCACTCAACTTCCAGAGTTAAACCCGTGTGTGGATTCAGCAGTCTGCAAACATCTTCTCTGCAGAGTCCCAAACCAGGCGTTTTCAGCCCATTACCGGCATATGGAAGAAACAGCAGTAAGCACAGGGAAATATCTGCTTCTAAATCCAAAACGCAGCTATCTAACAGAACGGTTGTCAATGTGTGCACTCAACTTCCAGAGTTAAACCCGTGTGTGGATTCAGCAGTCTGCAAACACTTTCTCTGCAGAGTCCCAAAACAGGCGTTTTCAGCCCATTACCGGCATATGGAAGAAACAGCAGTAAGCCCAGGGAAATATCTGCTTCTAAATCCAAAACGCAGCTATCTAACAGAACGGTTGTCAATGTGTGCACTCAACTTCCAGAGTTAAACCCGTGTGTGGATTCAGCAGTCTGCAAACACTTTCTCTGCAGAGTCCCAAAACAGGCGTTTTCAGCCCATTACCGGCATATGGAAGAAACAGCAGTAAGCACAGGGAAATATCTGCTTCTAAATCCAAAATGCAGCTATCTAACAGAACGGTTGTCAATGTGTGCACTCAACTTCCAGAGTTAAACCCGTGTGTGGATTCAGCAGTCTGCAAACACTTTCTCTGCAGAGTCCCAAAACAGGCGTTTTCAGCCCATTACCGGCATATGTAAGAAACAGCAGTAAGCACAGGGAAATATCTGCTTCTAAATCCAAAACGCAGCTATCTAACAGAACGGTTGTCAATGTGTGCACTCAACTTCCAGAGTTAAACCCGTGTGTGGATTCAGCAGTCTGCAAACACTTTCTCTGCAGAGTCCCAAAACAGGCGTTTTCAGCCCATTACCGGCATATGGAAGAAACAGCCATAAGCACAGGGAAATATCTGCTTCTAAATCCAAAACGAAGCTATCTAACAGAACGGTTGTCAATGTGTGCACTCAACTTCCAGAGTTAAACCCGTGTGTGGATTCAGCAGTCTGCAAACATCTTCTCTGCAGAGTCCCAAACCAGGGGTTTTCAGCCCATTACCGGCATATGGAAGAAACAGCAGTAAGCACAGGGAAATATCTGCTTCTAAATCCAAAACGCAGCTATCTAACAGAACGGTTGTCAATGTGTGCACTCAACTTCCAGAGTTAAACCCGTGTGTGGATTCAGCAGTCTGCAAACATCTTCTCTGCAGAGTCCCAAACCAGGCGTTTTCAGCCCATTACCGGCATATGGAAGAAACAGCAGTAAGCCCAGGGAAATATCTGCTTCTAAATCCAAAACGCAGCTATCTAACAGAACGGTTGTCAATGTGTGCACTCAACTTCCAGAGTTAAACCCGTGTGTGGATTCAGCAGTCTGCAAACACTTTCTCTGCAGAGTCCCAAACCAGGCGTTTTCAGCCCATTACCGGCATATGGAAGAAACAGCAGTAAGCACAGGGAAATATCTGCTTCTAAATCCAAAACGCAGCTATCTAACAGAACGGTTGTCAATGTGTGCACTCAACTTCCAGAGTTAAACCCGTGTGTGGATTCAGCAGTCTGCAAACACTTTCTCTGCAGAGTCCCAAAACAGGCGTTTTCAGCCCATTACCGGCATATGGAAGAAACAGCAGTAAGCACAGGGAAATATCTGCTTCTAAATCCAAAACGCAGCTATCTAACAGAACGGTTGTCAATGTGTGCACTCAACTTCCAGAGTTAAACCCGTGTGTGGATTCAGCAGTCTGCAAACATCTTCTCTGCAGAGTCCCAAACCAGGCGTTTTCAGCCCATTACCGGCATATGGAAGAAACAGCAGTAAGCACAGGGAAATATCTGCTTCTAAATCCAAAACGCAGCTATCTAACAGAACGGTTGTCAATGTGTGCACTCAACTTCCAGAGTTAAACCCGTGTGTGGATTCAGCAGTCTGCAAACATCTTCTCTGCAGAGTCCCAAACCAGGCGTTTTCAGCCCATTACCGGCATATGGAAGAAACAGCAGTAAGCCCAGGGAAATATCTGCTTCTAAATCCAAAACGCAGCTATCTAACAGAACGGTTGTCAATGTGTGCACTCAACTTCCAGAGTTAAACCCGTGTGTGGATTCAGCAGTCTGCAAACACTTTCTCTGCAGAGTCCCAAACCAGGCGTTTTCAGCCCATTACCGGCATATGGAAGAAACAGCAGTAAGCACAGGGAAATATCTGCTTCTAAATCCAAAACGCAGCTATCTAACAGAACGGTTGTCAATGTGTGCACTCAACTTCCAGAGTTAAACCCGTGTGTGGATTCAGCAGTCTGCAAACACTTTCTCTGCAGAGTCCCAAAACAGGCGTTTTCAGCCCATTACCGGCATATGGAAGAAACAGCAGTAAGCACAGGGAAATATCTGCTTCTAAATCCAAAACGCAGCTATCTAACAGAACGGTTGTCAATGTGTGCACTCAACTTCCAGAGTTGAACCCGTGTGTGGATTCAGCAGTCTGCAAACATCTTCTCTGCAGAGTCCCAAACCAGGCGTTTTCAGCCCATTACCGGCATATGGAAGAAACAGCAGTAAGCACAGGGAAATATCTGCTTCTAAATCCAAAACGCAGCTATCTAACAGAACGGTTGTCAATGTGTGCACTCAACTTCCAGAGTTAAACCCGTGTGTGGATTCAGCAGTCTGCAAACACTTTCTCTGCAGAGTCCCAAAACAGGCGTTTTCAGCCCATTACCGGCATATGGAAGAAACAGCAGTAAGCACAGGGAAATATCTGCTTCTAAATCCAAAACGCAGCTATCTAACAGAACGGTTGTCAATGTGTGCACTCAACTTCCAGAGTTAAACCCGTGTGTGGATTCAGGAGTCTGCAAACACTTTCTCTGCAGAGTCCCAAAACAGGCGTTTTCAGCCCATTACCGGCATATGGAAGAAACAGCAGTAAGCCCAGGGAAATATCTGCTTCTAAATCCAAAACGCAGCTATCTAACAGAACGGTTGTCAATGTTTGCACTCAACTTCTAGAGTTAAACCCGTGTGTGGATTCAGCAGTCTGCAAACACTTTCTCTGCAGAGTCCCAAAACAGGCGTTTTCAGCCCATTACCGGCATACGGAAGAAACAGCAGTAAGCACAGGGAAATATCTGCTTCTAAATCCAAAACGCAGCTATCTAACAGAACGGTTGTCAATGTGTGCACTCAACTTCCAGAGTTAAACCCGTGTGTGGATTCAGCAGTCTGCAAACACTTTCTCTGCAGAGTCCCAAAACAGGCGTTTTCAGCCCATTACCGGCATATGGAAGAAACAGCAGTAAGCACAGGGAAATATCTGCTTCTAAATCCAAAACGCAGCTATCTAACAGAACGGTTGTCAATGTGTGCACTCAACTTCCAGAGTTAAACCCGTGTGTGGATTCAGCAGTCTGCAAACATCTTCTCTGCAGAGTCCCAAACCAGGCGTTTTCAGCCCATTACCGGCATATGGAAGAAACAGCAGTAAGCACAGGGAAATATCTGCTTCTAAATCCAAAACGCAGCTATCTAACAGAACGGTTGTCAATGTGTGCACTCAACTTCCAGAGTTAAACCCGTGTGTGGATTCAGCAGTCTGCAAACATCTTCTCTGCAGAGTCCCAAACCAGGCGTTTTCAGCCCATTACCGGCATATGGAAGAAACAGCAGTAAGCCCAGGGAAATATCTGCTTCTAAATCCAAAACGCAGCTATCTAACAGAACGGTTGTCAATGTGTGCACTCAACTTCCAGAGTTAAACCCGTGTGTGGATTCAGCAGTCTGCAAACACTTTCTCTGCAGAGTCCCAAACCAGGCGTTTTCAGCCCATTACCGGCATACGGAAGAAACAGCAGTAAGCACAGGGAAATATCTGCTTCTAAATCCAAAACGCAGCTATCTAACAGAACGGTTGTCAATGTGTGCACTCAACTTCCAGAGTTAAACCCGTGTGTGGATTCAGCAGTCTGCAAACACTTTCTCTGCAGAGTCCCAAAACAGGCGTTTTCAGCCCATTACCGGCATATGGAAGAAACAGCAGTAAGCCCAGGGAAATATCTTCTTCTAAATCCAAAACGCAGCTATCTAACAGAACGGTTGTCAATGTGTGCACTCAACTTCCAGAGTTAAACCCGTGTGTGGATTCAGCAGTCTGCAAACACTTTCTCTGCAGAGTCCCAAAACAGGCGTTTTCAGCCCATTACCGGCATATGGAAGAAACAGCAGTAAGCAAAGGGAAATATCTGCTTCTAAATCCAAAACGCAGCTATCTAACAGAACGGTTGTCAATGTGTGCACTCAACTTCCAGAGTTAAACCCGTGTGTGGATTCAGCAGTCTGCAAACATCTTCTCTGCAGGGTCCCAAACCAGGCGTTTTCAGCCCATTACCGGCATATGGAGGAAACAGCAGTAAGCCCAGGGAAATATCTGCTTCTAAATCCAAAACGCAGCTATCTAACAGAACGGTTGTCAATGTGTGCACTCAACTTCCAGAGTTAAACCCGTGTGTGGATTCAGCAGTCTGCAAACACGTTCTATGCAGAGTCCCAAACCAGGCGTTTTCAGCCCATTACCGGCATATGGAAGAAACAGCAGTAAGCACAGGGAAATATCTGCTTCTAAATCCAAAACGCAGCTATCTAACAGAACGGTTGTCAATGTGTGCACTCAACTTCCAGAGTTAAACCCGTGTGTGGATTCAGCAGTCTGCAAACATCTTCTCTGCAGAGTCCCAAACCAGGCGTTTTCAGCCCATTACCGGCATATGGAAGAAACAGCAGTAAGCCCAGGGAAATATCTGCTTCTAAATCCAAAACGCAGCTATCTAACAGAACGGTTGTCAATGTGTGCACTCAACTTCCAGAGTTAAACCCGTGTGTGGATTCAGCAGTCTGCAAACACTTTCTCTTCAGAGTCCCAAAGCAGGCGTTTTCAGCCCATTACCGGCATACGGAAGAAACAGCAGTAAGCACAGGGAAATATCTGCTTCTAAATCCAAAACGCAGCTATCTAACAGAACGGTTGTCAATGTGTGCACTCAACTTCCAGAGTTAAACCCGTGTGTGGATTCAGCAGTCTGCAAACACTTTCTCTGCAGAGTCCCAAAACAGGCGTTTTCAGCCCATTACCGGCATATGGAAGAAACAGCAGTAAGCCCAGGGAAATATCTGCTTCTAAATCCAAAACGCAGCTATCTAACAGAACGGTTGTCAATGTGTGCACTCAACTTCCAGAGTTAAACCCGTGTGTGGATTCAGCAGTCTGCAAACACTTTCTCTGCAGAGTCCCAAAACAGGCGTTTTCAGCCCATTACCGGCATATGGAAGAAACAGCAGTAAGCACAGGGAAATATCTGCTTCTAAATCCAAAACGCAGCTATCTAACAGAACGGTTGTCAATGTGTGCACTCAACTTCCAGAGTTAAACCCGTGTGTGGATTCAGCAGTCTGCAAACATCTTCTCTGCAGGGTCCCAAACCAGGCGTTTTCAGCCCATTACCGGCATATGGAGGAAACAGCAGTAAGCCCAGGGAAATATCTGCTTCTAAATCCAAAACGCAGCTATCTAACAGAACGGTTGTCAATGTGTGCACTCAACTTCCAGAGTTAAACCCGTGTGTGGATTCAGCAGTCTGCAAACACTTTCTCTGCAGAGTCCCAAAACAGGCGTTTTCAGCCCATTACCGGCATATGGAAGAAACAGCAGTAAGCACAGGGAAATATCTGCTTCTAAATCCAAAACGCAGCTATCTAACAGAACGGTTGTCAATGTGTGCACTCAACTTCCAGAGTTAAACCCGTGTGTGGATTCAGCAGTCTGCAAACACTTTCTCTGCAGAGTCCCAAAACAGGCGTTTTCAGCCCATTACCGGCATATGTAAGAAACAGCAGTAAGCACAGGGAAATATCTGCTTCTAAATCCAAAACGCAGCTATCTAACAGAACGGTTGTCAATGTGTGCACTCAACTTCCAGAGTTAAACCCGTGTGTGGATTCAGCAGTCTGCAAACACTTTCTCTGCAGAGTCCCAAAACAGGCGTTTTCAGCCCATTACCGGCATATGGAAGAAACAGCCATAAGCACAGGGAAATATCTGCTTCTAAATCCAAAACGCAGCTATCTAACAGAACGGTTGTCAATGTGTGCACTCAACTTCCAGAGTTAAACCCGTGTGTGGATTCAGCAGTCTGCAAACATCTTCTCTGCAGAGTCCCAAACCAGGGGTTTTCAGCCCATTACCGGCATATGGAAGAAACAGCAGTAAGCACAGGGAAATATCTGCTTCTAAATCCAAAACGCAGCTATCTAACAGAACGGTTGTCAATGTGTGCACTCAACTTCCAGAGTTAAACCCGTGTGTGGATTCAGCAGTCTGCAAACATCTTCTCTGCAGAGTCCCAAACCAGGCGTTTTCAGCCCATTACCGGCATATGGAAGAAACAGCAGTAAGCCCAGGGAAATATCTGCTTCTAAATCCAAAACGCAGCTATCTAACAGAACGGTTGTCAATGTGTGCACTCAACTTCCAGAGTTAAACCCGTGTGTGGATTCAGCAGTCTGCAAACACTTTCTCTGCAGAGTCCCAAACCAGGCGTTTTCAGCCCATTACCGGCATATGGAAGAAACAGCAGTAAGCACAGGGAAATATCTGCTTCTAAATCCAAAACGCAGCTATCTAACAGAACGGTTGTCAATGTGTGCACTCAACTTCCAGAGTTAAACCCGTGTGTGGATTCAGCAGTCTGCAAACACTTTCTCTGCAGAGTCCCAAAACAGGCGTTTTCAGCCCATTACCGGCATATGGAAGAAACAGCAGTAAGCACAGGGAAATATCTGCTTCTAAATCCAAAACGCAGCTATCTAACAGAACGGTTGTCAATGTGTGCACTCAACTTCCAGAGTTAAACCCGTGTGTGGATTCAGCAGTCTGCAAACATCTTCTCTGCAGAGTCCCAAACCAGGCGTTTTCAGCCCATTTCCGGCATATGGAAGAAACAGCAGTAAGCACAGGGAAATATCTGCTTCTAAATCCAAAACGCAGCTATCTAACAGAACGGTTGTCAATGTGTGCACTCAACTTCCAGAGTTAAACCCGTGTGTGGATTCAGCAGTCTGCAAACATCTTCTCTGCAGAGTCCCAAACCAGGCGTTTTCAGCCCATTACCGGCATATGGAAGAAACAGCAGTAAGCCCAGGGAAATATCTGCTTCTAAATCCAAAACGCAGCTATCTAACAGAACGGTTGTCAATGTGTGCACTCAACTTCCAGAGTTAAACCCGTGTGTGGATTCAGCAGTCTGCAAACACTTTCTCTGCAGAGTCCCAAACCAGGCGTTTTCAGCCCATTACCGGCATATGGAAGAAACAGCAGTAAGCACAGGGAAATATCTGCTTCTAAATCCAAAACGCAGCTATCTAACAGAACGGTTGTCAATGTGTGCACTCAACTTCCAGAGTTAAACCCGTGTGTGGATTCAGCAGTCTGCAAACACTTTCTCTGCAGAGTCCCAAAACAGGCGTTTTCAGCCCATTACCGGCATATGGAAGAAACAGCAGTAAGCACAGGGAAATATCTGCTTCTAAATCCAAAACGCAGCTATCTAACAGAACGGTTGTCAATGTGTGCACTCCACTTCCAGAGATAAACCCGTGTGTGGATTCAGCAGTCTGCAAACATCTTCTCTGCAGAGTCCCAAACCAGGCGTTTTCAGCCCATTACCGGCATATGGAAGAAACAGCAGTAAGCACAGGGAAATATCTGCTTCTAAATCCAAAACGCAGCTATCTAACAGAACGGTTGTCAATGTGTGCACTCAACTTCCAGAGTTAAACCCGTGTGTGGATTCAGCAGTCTGCAAACACTTTCTCTGCAGAGTCCCAAAACAGGCGTTTTCAGCCCATTACCGGCATATGGAAGAAACAGCAGTAAGCCCAGGGAAATATCTGCTTCTAAATCCAAAACGCAGCTATCTAACAGAACGCTTGTCAATGTGTGCACTCAACTTCCAGAGTTAAACCCGTGTGTGGATTCAGCAGTCTGCAAACACTTTCTCTGCAGAGTCCCAAAACAGGCGTTTTCAGCCCATTACCGGCATATGGAAGAAACAGCAGTAAGCACAGGGAAATATCTGCTTCTAAATCCAAAACGCAGCTATCTAACAGAACGGTTGTCAATGTGTGCACTCAACTTCCAGAGTTAAACCCGTGTGTGGATTCAGCAGTCTGCAAACATCTTCTCTGCAGAGTCCCAAACCAGGCGTTTTCAGCCCATTACCGGCATATGGAAGAAACAGCAGTAAGCACAGGGAAATATCTGCTTCTAAATCCAAAACGCAGCTATCTAACAGAACGGTTGTCAATGTGTGCACTCAACTTCCAGAGTTAAACCCGTGTGTGGATTCAGCAGTCTGCAAACACTTTCTCTGCAGAGTCCCAAAACAGGCGTTTTCAGCCCATTACCGGCATATGGAAGAAACAGCAGTAAGCCCAGGGAAATATCTGCTTCTAAATCCAAAACGCAGCTATCTAACAGAACGGTTGTCAATGTGTGCACTCAACTTCCAGAGTTAAACCCGTGTGTGGATTCAGCAGTCTGCAAACACTTTCTCTGCAGAGTCCCAAAACAGGCGTTTTCAGCCCATTACCGGCATATGGAAGAAACAGCAGTAAGCAAAGGGAAATATCTGCTTCTAAATCCAAAACGCAGCTATCTAACAGAACGGTTGTCAATGTGTGCACTCAACTTCCAGAGTTAAACCCGTGTGTGGATTCAGCAGTCTGCAAACACTTTCTCTGCAGAGTCCAAAAACAGGCGTTTTCAGCCCATTACCGGCATATGGAAGAAACTGCAGTAAGCACAGGGAAATATCTGCTTCTAAATCCAAAACGCAGCTATCTAACAGAACGGTTGTCAATGTGTGCACTCAACTTCCAGAGTTAAACCCGTGTGTGGATTCAGCAGTCTGCAAACATCTTCTCTGCAGAGTCCCAAACCAGGCGTTTTCAGCCCTTTACCGGCATATGGAAGAAACAGCAGTAAGCCCAGGGAAATATCTGCTTCTAAATCCAAAACGCAGCTATCTAACAGAACGGTTGTCAATGTGTGCACTCAACTTCCAGAGTTAAACCCGTGTGTGGATTCAGCAGTCTGCAAACACTTTCTCTGCAGAGTCCCAAACCAGGCGTTTTCAGCCCATTACCGGCATATGGAAAAAACAGCAGTAAGCACAGGGAAATATCTGCTTCTAAATCCAAAACGCAGCTATCTAACAGAACGGTTGTCAATGTGTGCACTCAACTTCCAGAGTTAAACCCGTGTGTGGATTCAGCAGTCTGCAAACACTTTCTCTGCAGAGTCCCAAAACAGGCGTTTTCAGCCCATTACCGGCATATGGAAGAAACAGCAGTAAGCCCAGGGAAATATCTGCTTCTAAATCCAAAACGCAGCTATCTAACAGAACGGTTGTCAATGTGTGCACTCAACTTCCAGAGTTAAACCCGTGTGTGGATTCAGCAGTCTGCAAACACTTTCTCTGCAGAGTCCCAAAACAGGCGTTTTCAGCCCATTACCGGCATATGGAAGAAACAGCAGTAAGCACAGGGAAATATCTGCTTCTAAATCCAAAAGGCAGCTATCTAACAGAACGGTTGTCAATGTGTGCACTCAACTTCCAGAGTTAAACCCGTGTGTGGATTCAGCAGTCTGCAAACACTTTCTCTGCAGAGTCCCAAAACAGGCGTTTTCAGCCCATTACCGGCATATGGAAGAAACAGCAGTAAGCACAGGGAAATATCTGCTTCTAAATCCAAAACGCAGCTATCTAACAGAACGGTTGTCAATGTGTGCACTCAACTTCCAGAGTTAAACCCGTGTGTGGATTCAGCAGTCTGCAAACACTTTCTCTGCAGAGTCCCAAAACAGGCGTTTTCAGCCCATTACCGGCATATGGAAGAAACAGCAGTAAGCACAGGGAAATATCTGCTTCTAAATCCAAAACGCAGCTATCTGACAGAACGGTTGTCAATGTGTGCACTCAACTTCCAGAGTTAAACCCGTGTGTGGATTCAGCAGTCTGCAAACACTTTCTCTTCAGAGTCCCAAAGCAGGCGTTTTCAGCCCATTACCGGCATACGGAAGAAACAGCAGTAAGCACAGGGAAATATCTGCTTCTAAATCCAAAACGCAGCTATCTAACAGAACGGTTGTCAATGTGTGCACTCAACTTCCAGAGTTAAACCCGTGTGTGGATTCAGCAGTCTGCAAACACTTTCTCTGCAGAGTCCCAAAACAGGCGTTTTCAGCCCATTACCGGCATATGGAAGAAACAGCAGTAAGCCCCGGGAAATATCTGCTTCTAAATCCAAAACGCAGCTATCTAACAGAACGGTTGTCAATGTGTGCACTCAACTTCCAGAGTTAAACCCGTGTGTGGATTCAGCAGTCTGCAAACACTTTCTCTGCAGAGTCCCAAAACAGGCGTTTTCAGCCCATTACCGGCATATGGAAGAAACAGCAGTAAGCAAAGGGAAATATCTGCTTCTAAATCCAAAACGCAGCTATCTAACAGAACGGTTGTCAATGTGTGCACTCAACTTCCAGAGTTAAACCCGTGTGTGGATTCAGCAGTCTGCAAACATCTTCTCTGCAGGGTC
The DNA here is from genome assembly GCF_030222135.1 of Aotus nancymaae. Taxonomy (NCBI): domain Eukaryota; kingdom Metazoa; phylum Chordata; class Mammalia; order Primates; family Aotidae; genus Aotus; species Aotus nancymaae. The sequence continues at coordinate 46,526 of NW_026988757.1, forward strand.
CCAAACCAGGCGTTTTCAGCCCATTACCGGCATATGGAGGAAACAGCAGTAAGCCCAGGGAAATATCTGCTTCTAAATCCAAAACGCAGCTATCTAACAGAACGGTTGTCAATGTGTGCACTCAACTTCCAGAGTTAAACCCGTGTGTGGATTCAGCAGTCTGCAAACACTTTCTCTGCAGAGTCCCAAACCAGGCGTTTTCAGCCCATTACCGGCATATGGAAGAAACAGCAGTAAGCACAGGGAAATATCTGCTTCTAAATCCAAAACGCAGCTATCTAACAGAACGGTTGTCAATGTGTGCACTCAACTTCCAGAGTTAAACCCGTGTGTGGATTCAGCAGTCTGCAAACATCTTCTCTGCAGAGTCCCAAACCAGGCGTTTTCAGCCCATTACCGGCATATGGAAGAAACAGCAGTAAGCCCAGGGAAATATCTGCTTCTAAATCCAAAACGCAGCTATCTAACAGAACGGTTGTCAATGTGTGCACTCAACTTCCAGAGTTAAACCCGTGTGTGGATTCAGCAGTCTGCAAACACTTTCTCTTCAGAGTCCCAAAGCAGGCGTTTTCAGCCCATTACCGGCATATGGAAGAAACAGCAGTAAGCCCAGGGAAATATCTGCTTCTAAATCCAAAACGCAGCTATCTAACAGAACGGTTGTCAATGTGTGCACTCAACTTCCAGAGTTAAACCCGTGTGTGGATTCAGCAGTCTGCAAACACTTTCTCTGCAGAGTCCCAAAACAGGCGTTTTCAGCCCATTACCGGCATATGGAAGAAACAGCAGTAAGCAAAGGGAAATATCTGCTTCTAAATCCAAAACGCAGCTATCTAACAGAACGGTTGTCAATGTGTGCACTCAACTTCCAGAGTTAAACCCGTGTGTGGATTCAGCAGTCTGCAAACATCTTCTCTGCAGGGTCCCAAACCAGGCGTTTTCAGCCCATTACCGGCATATGGAGGAAACAGCAGTAAGCCCAGGGAAATATCTGCTTCTAAATCCAAAACGCAGCTATCTAACAGAACGGTTGTCAATGTGTGCACTCAACTTCCAGAGTTAAACCCGTGTGTGGATTCAGCAGTCTGCAAACACTTTCTCTGCAGAGTCCCAAAACAGGCGTTTTCAGCCCATTACCGGCATATGGAAGAAACAGCAGTCAGCACAGGGAAATATCTGCTTCTAAATCCAAAACGCAGCTATCTAACAGAACGGTTGTCAATGTGTGCACTCAACTTCCAGAGTTAAACCCGTGTGTGGATTCAGCAGTCTGCAAACACTTTCTCTGCAGAGTCCCAAAACAGGCGTTTTCAGCCCATTACCGGCATATGGAAGAAACAGCAGTAAGCACAGGGAAATATCTGCTTCTAAATCCAAAACGCAGCTATCTAACAGAACGGTTGTCAATGTGTGCACTCAACTTCCAGAGTTAAACCCGTGTGTGGATTCAGCAGTCTGCAAACACTTTCTCTGCAGAGTCCCAAAACAGGCGTTTTCAGCCCATTACCGGCATAAGGAAGAAACAGCCATAAGCACAGGGAAATATCTGCTTCTAAATCCAAAACGCAGCTATCTAACAGAACGGTTGTCAATGTGTGCACTCAACTTCCAGAGTTAAACCCGTGTGTGGATTCAGCAGTCTGCAAACATCTTCTCTGCAGAGTCCCAAACCAGGGGTTTTCAGCCCATTACCGGCATATGGAAGAAACAGCAGTAAGCACAGGGAAATATCTGCTTCTAAATCCAAAACGCAGCTATCTAACAGAACGGTTGTCAATGTGTGCACTCAACTTCCAGAGTTAAACCCGTGTGTGGATTCAGCAGTCTGCAAACATCTTCTCTGCAGAGTCCCAAACCAGGCGTTTTCAGCCCATTACCGGCATATGGAAGAAACAGCAGTAAGCCCAGGGAAATATCTGCTTCTAAATCCAAAACGCAGCTATCTAACAGAACGGTTGTCAATGTGTGCACTCAACTTCCAGAGTTAAACCCGTGTGTGGATTCAGCAGTCTGCAAACACTTTCTCTGCAGAGTCCCAAACCAGGCGTTTTCAGCCCATTACCGGCATATGGAAGAAACAGCAGTAAGCACAGGGAAATATCTGCTTCTAAATCCAAAACGCAGCTATCTAACAGAACGGTTGTCAATGTGTGCACTCAACTTCCAGAGTTAAACCCGTGTGTGGATTCAGCAGTCTGCAAACACTTTCTCTGCAGAGTCCCAAAACAGGCGTTTTCAGCCCATTACCGGCATATGGAAGAAACAGCAGTAAGCACAGGGAAATATCTGCTTCTAAATCCAAAACGCAGCTATCTAACAGAACGGTTGTCAATGTGTGCACTCAACTTCCAGAGTTAAACCCGTGTGTGGATTCAGCAGTCTGCAAACATCTTCTCTGCAGAGTCCCAAACCAGGCGTTTTCAGCCCATTACCGGCATATGGAAGAAACAGCAGTAAGCACAGGGAAATATCTGCTTCTAAATCCAAAACGCAGCTATCTAACAGAACGGTTGTCAATGTGTGCACTCAACTTCCAGAGTTAAACCCGTGTGTGGATTCAGCAGTCTGCAAACATCTTCTCTGCAGAGTCCCAAACCAGGCGTTTTCAGCCCATTACCGGCATATGGAAGAAACAACAGTAAGCCCAGGGAAATATCTGCTTCTAAATCCAAAACGCAGCTATCTAACAGAACGGTTGTCAATGTGTGCACTCAACTTCCAGAGTTAAACCCGTGTGTGGATTCAGCAGTCTGCAAACACTTTCTCTGCAGAGTCCCAAACCAGGCGTTTTCAGCCCATTACCGGCATATGGAAGAAACAGCAGTAAGCACAGGGAAATATCTGCTTCTAAATCCAAAACGCAGCTATCTAACAGAACGGTTGTCAATGTGTGCACTCAACTTCCAGAGTTAAACCCGTGTGTGGATTCAGCAGTCTGCAAACACTTTCTCTGCAGAGTCCCAAAACAGGCGTTTTCAGCCCATTACCGGCATATGGAAGAAACAGCAGTAAGCACAGGGAAATATCTGCTTCTAAATCCAAAACGCAGCTATCTAACAGAACGGTTGTCAATGTGTGCACTCAACTTCCAGAGTTAAACCCGTGTGTGGATTCAGCAGTCTGCAAACATCTTCTCTGCAGAGTCCCAAACCAGGCGTTTTCAGCCCATTACCGGCATATGGAAGAAACAGCAGTAAGCACAGGGAAATATATGCTTCTAAATCCAAAACGCAGCTATCTAACAGAACGGTTGTCAATGTGTGCACTCAACTTCCAGAGTTAAACCCGTGTGTGGATTCAGCAGTCTGCAAACACTTTCTCTGCAGAGTCCCAAAACAGGCGTTTTCAGCCCATTACCGGCATAAGGAAGAAACAGCCATAAGCACAGGGAAATATCTGCTTCTAAATCCAAAACGCAGCTATCTAACAGAACGGTTGTCAATGTGTGCACTCAACTTCCAGAGTTAAACCCGTGTGTGGATTCAGCAGTCTGCAAACATCTTCTCTGCAGAGTCCCAAACCAGGGGTTTTCAGCCCATTACCGGCATATGGAAGAAACAGCAGTAAGCACAGGGAAATATCTGCTTCTAAATCCAAAACGCAGCTATCTAACAGAACGGTTGTCAATGTGTGCACTCAACTTCCAGAGTTAAACCCGTGTGTGGATTCAGCAGTCTGCAAACATCTTCTCTGCAGAGTCCCAAACCAGGCGTTTTCAGCCCATTACCGGCATATGGAAGAAACAGCAGTAAGCCCAGGGAAATATCTGCTTCTAAATCCAAAACGCAGCTATCTAACAGAACGGTTGTCAATGTGTGCACTCAACTTCCAGAGTTAAACCCGTGTGTGGATTCAGCAGTCTGCAAACACTTTCTCTGCAGAGTCCCAAACCAGGCGTTTTCAGCCCATTACCGGCATATGGAAGAAACAGCAGTAAGCACAGGGAAATATCTGCTTCTAAATCCAAAACGCAGCTATCTAACAGAACGGTTGTCAATGTGTGCACTCAACTTCCAGAGTTAAACCCGTGTGTGGATTCAGCAGTCTGCAAACACTTTCTCTGCAGAGTCCCAAAACAGGCGTTTTCAGCCCATTACCGGCATATGGAAGAAACAGCAGTAAGCACAGGGAAATATCTGCTTCTAAATCCAAAACGCAGCTATCTAACAGAACGGTTGTCAATGTGTGCACTCAACTTCCAGAGTTAAACCCGTGTGTGGATTCAGCAGTCTGCAAACATCTTCTCTGCAGAGTCCCAAACCAGGCGTTTTCAGCCCATTACCGGCATATGGAAGAAACAGCAGTAAGCACAGGGAAATATCTGCTTCTAAATCCAAAACGCAGCTATCTAACAGAACGGTTGTCAATGTGTGCACTCAACTTCCAGAGTTAAACCCGTGTGTGGATTCAGCAGTCTGCAAACATCTTCTCTGCAGAGTCCCAAACCAGGCGTTTTCAGCCCATTACCGGCATATGGAAGAAACAACAGTAAGCCCAGGGAAATATCTGCTTCTAAATCCAAAACGCAGCTATCTAACAGAACGGTTGTCAATGTGTGCACTCAACTTCCAGAGTTAAACCCGTGTGTGGATTCAGCAGTCTGCAAACACTTTCTCTGCAGAGTCCCAAACCAGGCGTTTTCAGCCCATTACCGGCATATGGAAGAAACAGCAGTAAGCACAGGGAAATATCTGCTTCTAAATCCAAAACGCAGCTATCTAACAGAACGGTTGTCAATGTGTGCACTCAACTTCCAGAGTTAAACCCGTGTGTGGATTCAGCAGTCTGCAAACACTTTCTCTGCAGAGTCCCAAAACAGGCGTTTTCAGCCCATTACCGGCATATGGAAGAAACAGCAGTAAGCACAGGGAAATATCTGCTTCTAAATCCAAAACGCAGCTATCTAACAGAACGGTTGTCAATGTGTGCACTCAACTTCCAGAGTTAAACCCGTGTGTGGATTCAGCAGTCTGCAAACATCTTCTCTGCAGAGTCCCAAACCAGGCGTTTTCAGCCCATTACCGGCATATGGAAGAAACAGCAGTAAGCACAGGGAAATATATGCTTCTAAATCCAAAACGCAGCTATCTAACAGAACGGTTGTCAATGTGTGCACTCAACTTCCAGAGTTAAACCCGTGTGTGGATTCAGCAGTCTGCAAACACTTTCTCTGCAGAGTCCCAAAACAGGCGTTTTCAGCCCATTACCGGCATATGGAAGAAACAGCAGTAAGCCCAGGGAAATATCTGCTTCTAAATCCAAAACGCAGCTATCTAACAGAACGGTTGTCAATGTGTGCACTCAACTTCCAGAGTTAAACCCGTGTGTGGATTCAGCAGTCTGCAAACACTTTCTCTGCAGAGTCCCAAAACAGGCGTTTTCAGCCCATTACCGGCATATGGAAGAAACAGCAGTAAGCACAGGGAAATATCTGCTTCTAAATCCAAAACGCAGCTATCTAACAGAACGGTTGTCAATGTGTGCACTCAACTTCCAGAGTTAAACCCGTGTGTGGATTCAGCAGTCTGCAAACATCTTCTCTGCAGAGTCCCAAACCAGGCGTTTTCAGCCCATTACCGGCATATGGAAGAAACAGCAGTAAGCACAGGGAAATATCTGCTTCTAAATCCAAAACGCAGCTATCTAACAGAACGGTTGTCAATGTGTGCACTCAACTTCCAGAGTTAAACCCGTGTGTGGATTCAGCAGTCTGCAAACACTTTCTCTGCAGAGTCCCAAAACAGGCGTTTTCAGCCCATTACCGGCATATGGAAGAAACAGCAGTAAGCCCAGGGAAATATCTGCTTCTAAATCCAAAACGCAGCTATCTAACAGAACGGTTGTCAATGTGTGCACTCAACTTCCAGAGTTAAACCCGTGTGTGGATTCAGCAGTCTGCAAACACTTTCTCTGCAGAGTCCCAAAACAGGCGTTTTCAGCCCATTACCGGCATATGGAAGAAACAGCAGTAAGCACAGGGAAATATCTGCTTCTAAATCCAAAACGCAGCTATCTAACAGAACGGTTGTCAATGTGTGCACTCAACTTCCAGAGTTAAACCTGTGTGTGGATTCAGCAGTCTGCAAACACTTTCTCTGCAGAGTCCCAAAACAGGCGTTTTCAGCCCATTACCGGCATATGGAAGAAACTGCAGTAAGCACAGGGAAATATCTGCTTCTAAATCCAAAACGCAGCTATCTAACAGAACGGTTGTCAATGTGTGCACTCAACTTCCAGAGTTAAACCCGTGTGTGGATTCAGCAGTCTGCAAACATCTTCTCTGCAGAGTCCCAAACCAGGCGTTTTCAGCCCTTTACCGGCATATGGAAGAAACAGCAGTAAGCCCAGGGAAATATCTGCTTCTAAATCCAAAACGCAGCTATCTAACAGAACGGTTGTCAATGTGTGCACTCAACTTCCAGAGTTAAACCCGTGTGTGGATTCAGCAGTCTGCAAACACTTTCTCTGCAGAGTCCCAAACCAGGCGTTTTCAGCCCATTACCGGCATATGGAAAAAACAGCAGTAAGCACAGGGAAATATCTGCTTCTAAATCCAAAACGCAGCTATCTAACAGAACGGTTGTCAATGTGTGCACTCAACTTCCAGAGTTAAACCCGTGTGTGGATTCAGCAGTCTGCAAACACTTTCTCTGCAGAGTCCCAAAACAGGCGTTTTCAGCCCATTACCGGCATATGGAAGAAACAGCAGTAAGCACAGGGAAATATCTGCTTCTAAATCCAAAACGCAGCTATCTAACAGAACGGTTGTCAATGTGTGCACTCAACTTCCAGAGTTAAACCCGTGTGTGGATTCAGCAGTCTGCAAACACTTTCTCTGCAGAGTCCCAAAACAGGCGTTTTCAGCCCATTACCGGCATATGGAAGAAACAGCAGTAAGCACAGGGAAATATCTGCTTCTAAATCCAAAACGCAGCTATCTAACAGAACGGTTGTCAATGTGTGCACTCAACTTCCAGAGTTAAACCCGTGTGTGGATTCAGCAGTCTGCAAACACTTTCTCTGCAGAGTCCCAAAACAGGCGTTTTCAGCCCATTACCGGCATATGGAAGAAACAGCAGTAAGCACAGGGAAATATCTGCTTCTAAATCCAAAACGCAGCTATCTAACAGAACGGTTGTCAATGTGTGCACTCAACTTCCAGAGTTAAACCCGTGTGTGGATTCAGCAGTCTGCAAACACTTTCTCTGCAGAGTCCCAAAACAGGCGTTTTCAGCCCATTACCGGCATATGGAAGAAACAGCAGTAAGCACAGGGAAATATCTGCTTCTAAATCCAAAACGCAGCTATCTGACAGAACGGTTGTCAATGTGTGCACTCAACTTCCAGAGTTAAACCCGTGTGTGGATTCAGCAGTCTGCAAACACTTTCTCTTCAGAGTCCCAAAGCAGGCGTTTTCAGCCCATTACCGGCATACGGAAGAAACAGCAGTAAGCACAGGGAAATATCTGCTTCTAAATCCAAAACGCAGCTATCTAACAGAACGGTTGTCAATGTGTGCACTCAACTTCCAGAGTTAAACCCGTGTGTGGATTCAGCAGTCTGCAAACACTTTCTCTGCAGAGTCCCAAAACAGGCGTTTTCAGCCCATTACCGGCATATGGAAGAAACAGCAGTAAGCCCAGGGAAATATCTGCTTCTAAATCCAAAACGCAGCTATCTAACAGAACGGTTGTCAATGTGTGCACTCAACTTCCAGAGTTAAACCCGTGTGTGGATTCAGCAGTCTGCAAACACTTTCTCTGCAGAGTCCCAAAACAGGCGTTTTCAGCCCATTACCGGCATATGGAAGAAACAGCAGTAAGCAAAGGGAAATATCAGCTTCTAAATCCAAAACGCAGCTATCTAACAGAACGGTTGTCAATGTGTGCACTCAACTTCCAGAGTTAAACCCGTGTGTGGATTCAGCAGTCTGCAAACATCTTCTCTGCAGAGTCCCAAACCAGGCGTTTTCAGCCCGTTACCGGCATATGGAGGAAACAGCAGTAAGCCCAGGGAAATATCTGCTTCTAAATCCAAAACGCAGCTATCTAACAGAACGGTTGTCAATGTGTGCACTCAACTTCCAGAGTTAAACCCGTGTGTGGATTCAGCAGTCTGCAAACACTTTCTCTGCAGAGTCCCAAAACAGGCGTTTTCAGCCCATTACCGGCATATGGAAGAAACAGCAGTAAGCACAGGGAAATATCTGCTTCTAAATCCAAAACGCAGCTATCTAACAGAACGGTTGTCAATGTGTGCACTCAACTTCCAGAGTTAAACCCGTGTGTGGATTCAGCAGTCTGCAAACACTTTCTCTGCAGAGTCCCAAAACAGGCGTTTTCAGCCCATTACCGGCATATGTAAGAAACAGCAGTAAGCACAGGGAAATATCTGCTTCTAAATCCAAAACGCAGCTATCTAACAGAACGGTTGTCAATGTGTGCACTCAACTTCCAGAGTTAAACCCGTGTGTGGATTCAGCAGTCTGCAAACACTTTCTCTGCAGAGTCCCAAAACAGGCGTTTTCAGCCCATTACCGGCATATGGAAGAAACAGCCATAAGCACAGGGAAATATCTGCTTCTAAATCCAAAACGCAGCTATCTAACAGAACGGTTGTCAATGTGTGCACTCAACTTCCAGAGTTAAACCCGTGTGTGGATTCAGCAGTCTGCAAACATCTTCTCTGCAGAGTCCCAAACCAGGGGTTTTCAGCCCATTACCGGCATATGGAAGAAACAGCAGTAAGCACAGGGAAATATCTGCTTCTAAATCCAAAATGCAGCTATCTAACAGAACGGTTGTCAATGTGTGCACTCAACTTCCAGAGTTAAACCCGTGTGTGGATTCAGCAGTCTGCAAACATCTTCTCTGCAGAGTCCCAAACCAGGCGTTTTCAGCCCTTTACCGGCATACGGAAGAAACAGCAGTAAGCCCAGGGAAATATCTGCTTCTAAATCCAAAACGCAGCTATCTAACAGAACGGTTGTCAATGTGTGCACTCAACTTCCAGAGTTAAACCCGTGTGTGGATTCAGCAGTCTGCAAACATCTTCTCTGCAGAGTCCCAAACCAGGCGTTTTCAGCCCATTACCGGCATATGGAAGAAACAGCAGTAAGCCCAGGGAAATATCTGCTTCTAAATCCAAAACGCAGCTATCTAACAGAACGGTTGTCAATGTGTGCACTCAACTTCCAGAGTTAAACCCGTGTGTGGATTCAGCAGTCTGCAAACACTTTCTCTGCAGAGTCCCAAAACAGGCGTTTTCAGCCCATTACCGGCATATGGAAGAAACAGCAGTAAGCACAGGGAAATATCTGCTTCTAAATCCAAAACGCAGCTATCTAACAGAACGGTTGTCAATGTGTGCACTCAACTTCCAGAGTTAAACCCGTGTGTGGATTCAGCAGTGTGCAAACACTTTCTCTGCAGAGTCCCAAAACAGGCGTTTTCAGCCCATTACCGGCATATGGAAGAAACAGCAGTAAGCACAGGGAAATATCTGCTTCTAAATCCAAAACGCAGCTATCTAACAGAACGGTTGTCAATGTGTGCACTCAACTTCCAGAGTTAAACCCGTGTGTGGATTCAGCAGTCTGCAAACATCTTCTCTGCAGAGTCCCAAACAAGGCGTTTTCAGCCCATTACCGGCATATGGAAGAAACAGCAGTAAGCACAGGGAAATATCTGCTTCTAAATCCAAAACGCAGCTATCTAACAGAACGGTTGTCAATGTGTGCACTCAACTTCCAGAGTTAAACCCGTGTGTGGATTCAGCAGTCTGCAAACACTTTCTCTGCAGAGTCCCAAAACAGGCGTTTTCAGCCCATTACCGGCATATGGAAGAAACAGCAGTAAGCACAGGGAAATATCTGCTTCTAAATCCAAAACGCAGCTATCTAACAGAACGGTTGTCAATGTGTGCACTCAACTTCCAGAGTTAAACCCGTGTGTGGATTCAGCAGTCTGCAAACACTTTCTCTGCAGAGTCCCAAAACAGGCGTTTTCAGCCCATTACCGGCATATGGAAGAAACAGCAGTAAGCACAGGGAAATATCTGCTTCTAAATCCAAAACGCAGCTATCTAACAGAACGGTTGTCAATGTGTGCACTCAACTTCCAGAGTTAAACCCGTGTGTGGATTCAGCAGTCTGCAAACACTTTCTCTGCAGAGTCCCAAAACAGGCGTTTTTAGCCCATTACCGGCATATGGAAGAAACTGCAGTAAGCACAGGGAAATATCTGCTTCTAAATCCAAAACGCAGCTATCTAACAGAACGGTTGTCAATGTGTGCACTCAACTTCCAGAGTTAAACCCGTGTGTGGATTCAGCAGTCTGCAAACATCTTCTCTGCAGAGTCCCAAACCAGGCGTTTTCAGCCCTTTACCGGCATATGGAAGAAACAGCAGTAAGCCCAGGGAAATATCTGCTTCTAAATCCAAAACGCAGCTATCTAACAGAACGGTTGTCAATGTGTGCACTCAACTTCCAGAGTTAAACCCGTGTGTGGATTCAGCAGTCTGCAAACACTTTCTCTGCAGAGTCCCAAACCAGGCGTTTTCAGCCCATTACCGGCATATGGAAAAAACAGCAGTAAGCACAGGGAAATATCTGCTTCTAAATCCAAAACGCAGCTATCTAACAGAACGGTTGTCAATGTGTGCACTCAACTTCCAGACTTAAACCCGTGTGTGGATTCAGCAGTCTGCAAACACTTTCTCTGCAGAGTCCCAAAACAGGCGTTTTCAGCCCATTACCGGCATATGGAAGAAACAGCAGTAAGCACAGGGAAATATCTGCTTCTAAATCCAAAACGCAGCTATCTAACAGAACGGTTGTCAATGTGTGCACTCAACTTCCAGAGTTAAACCCGTGTGTGGATTCAGCAGTCTGCAAACACTTTCTCTGCAGAGTCCCAAAACAGGCGTTTTCAGCCCATTACCGGCATATGGAAGAAACAGCAGTAAGCACAGGGAAATATCTGCTTCTAAATCCAAAACGCAGCTATCTGACAGAACGGTTGTCAATGTGTGCACTCAACTTCCAGAGTTAAACCCGTGTGTGGATTCAGCAGTCTGCAAACACTTTCTCTTCAGAGTCCCAAAGCAGGCGTTTTCAGCCCATTACCGGCATACGGAAGAAACAGCAGTAAGCACAGGGAAATATCTGCTTCTAAATCCAAAACGCAGCTATCTAACAGAACGGTTGTCAATGTGTGCACTCAACTTCCAGAGTTAAACCCGTGTGTGGATTCAGCAGTCTGCAAACACTTTCTCTGCAGAGTCCCAAAACAGGCGTTTTCAGCCCATTACCGGCATATGGAAGAAACAGCAGTAAGCCCCGGGAAATATCTGCTTCTAAATCCAAAACGCAGCTATCTAACAGAACGGTTGTCAATGTGTGCACTCAACTTCCAGAGTTAAACCCGTGTGTGGATTCAGCAGTCTGCAAACACTTTCTCTGCAGAGTCCCAAAACAGGCGTTTTCAGCCCATTACCGGCATATGGAAGAAACAGCAGTAAGCAAAGGGAAATATCTGCTTCTAAATCCAAAACGCAGCTATCTAACAGAACGGTTGTCAATGTGTGCACTCAACTTCCAGAGTTAAACCCGTGTGTGGATTCAGCAGTCTGCAAACATCTTCTCTGCAGGGTCCCAAACCAGGCGTTTTCAGCCCATTACCGGCATATGGAGGAAACAGCAGTAAGCCCAGGGAAATATCTGCTTCTAAATCCAAAACGCAGCTATCTAACAGAACGGTTGTCAATGTGTGCACTCAACTTCCAGAGTTAAACCCGTGTGTGGATTCAGCAGTCTGCAAACACTTTCTCTGCAGAGTCCCAAACCAGGCGTTTTCAGCCCATTACCGGCATATGGAAGAAACAGCAGTAAGCACAGGGAAATATCTGCTTCTAAATCCAAAACGCAGCTATCTAACAGAACGGTTGTCAATGTGTGCACTCAACTTCCAGAGTTAAACCCGTGTGTGGATTCAGCAGTCTGCAAACATCTTCTCTGCAGAGTCCCAAACCAGGCGTTTTCAGCCCATTACCGGCATATGGAAGAAACAGCAGTAAGACCAGGGAAATATCTGCTTCTAAATCCAAAACGCAGCTATCTAACAGAACGGTTGTCAATGTGTGCACTCAACTTCCAGAGTTAAACCCGTGTGTGGATTCAGCAGTCTGCAAACACTTTCTCTTCAGAGTCCCAAAGCAGGCGTTTTCAGCCCATTACCGGCATATGGAAGAAACAGCAGTAAGCCCAGGGAAATATCTGCTTCTAAATCCAAAACGCAGCTGTCTAACAGAACGGTTGTCAATGTGTGCACTCAACTTCCAGAGTTAAACCCGTGTGTGGATTCAGCAGTCTGCAAACACTTTCTCTGCAGAGTCCCAAAACAGGCGTTTTCAGCCCATTACCGGCATATGGAAGAAACAGCAGTAAGCAAAGGGAAATATCTGCTTCTAAATCCAAAACGCAGCTATCTAACAGAACGGTTGTCAATGTGTGCACTCAACTTCCAGAGTTAAACCCGTGTGTGGATTCAGCAGTCTGCAAACATCTTCTCTGCAGGGTCCCAAACCAGGCGTTTTCAGCCCATTACCGGCATATGGAGGAAACAGCAGTAAGCCCAGGGAAATATCTGCTTCTAAATCCAAAACGCAGCTATCTAACAGAACGGTTGTCAATGTGTGCACTCAACTTCCAGAGTTAAACCCGTGTGTGGATTCAGCAGTCTGCAAACACTTTCTCTGCAGAGTCCCAAAACAGGCGTTTTCAGCCCATTACCGGCATAAGGAAGAAACAGCAGTAAGCACAGGGAAATATCTGCTTCTAAATCCAAAACGCAGCTATCTAACAGAACGGTTGTCAATGTGTGCACTCAACTTCCAGAGTTAAACCCGTGTGTGGATTCAGCAGTCTGCAAACACTTTCTCTGCAGAGTCCCAAAACAGGCGTTTTCAGCCCATTACCGGCATATGTAAGAAACAGCAGTAAGCACAGGGAAATATCTGCTTCTAAATCCAAAACGCAGCTATCTAACAGAACGGTTGTCAATGTGTGCACTCAACTTCCAGAGTTAAACCCGTGTGTGGATTCAGCAGTCTGCAAACACTTTCTCTGCAGAGTCCCAAAACAGGCGTTTTCAGCCCATTACCGGCATATGGAAGAAACAGCCATAAGCACAGGGAAATATCTGCTTCTAAATCCAAAACGCAGCTATCTAACAGAACGGTTGTCAATGTGTGCACTCAACTTCCAGAGTTAAACCCGTGTGTGGATTCAGCAGTCTGCAAACACTTTCTCTGCAGAGTCCCAAAACAGGCGTTTTCAGCCCATTACCGGCATATGGAAAAAACAGCAGTAAGCACAGGGAAATATCTGCTTCTAAATCCAAAACGCAGCTATCTAACAGAACGGTTGTCAATGTGTGCACTCAACTTCCAGAGTTAAACCCGTGTGTGGATTCAGCAGTCTGCAAACATCTTCTCTGCAGAGTCCCAAACCAGGCGTTTTCAGCCCATTACCGGCATATGGAAGAAACAGCAGTAAGCACAGGGAAATATCTGCTTCTAAATCCAAAACGCAGCTATCTAACAGAACGGTTGTCAATGTGTGCACTCAACTTCCAGAGTTAAACCCGTGTGTGGATTCAGCAGTCTGCAAACACTTTCTCTGCAGAGTCCCAAAACAGGCGTTTTCAGCCCATTACCGGCATATGGAAGAAACAGCAGTAAGCCCAGGGAAATATCTGCTTCTAAATCCAAAACGCAGCTATCTAACAGAACGGTTGTCAATGTGTGCACTCAACTTCCAGAGTTAAACCCGTGTGTGGATTCAGCAGTCTGCAAACACTTTCTCTGCAGAGTCCCAAAACAGGCGTTTTCAGCCCATTACCGGCATATGGAAGAAACAGCAGTAAGCACAGGGAAATATCTGCTTCTAAATCCAAAACGCAGCTATCTAACAGAACGGTTGTCAATGTGTGCACTCAACTTCCAGAGTTAAACCCGTGTGTGGATTCAGCAGTCTGCAAACATCTTCTCTGCAGAGTCCCAAACCAGGCGTTTTCAGCCCATTACCGGCATATGGAAGAAACAGCAGTAAGCACAGGGAAATATCTGCTTCTAAATCCAAAACGCAGCTATCTAACAGAACGGTTGTCAATGTGTGCACTCAACTTCCAGAGTTAAACCCGTGTGTGGATTCAGCAGTCTGCAAACACTTTCTCTGCAGAGTCCCAAAACAGGCGTTTTCAGCCCATTACCGGCATATGGAAGAAACAGCAGTAAGCCCAGGGAAATATCTGCTTCTAAATCCAAAACGCAGCTATCTAACAGAACGGTTGTCAATGTGTGCACTCAACTTCCAGAGTTAAACCCGTGTGTGGATTCAGCAGTCTGCAAACACTTTCTCTGCAGAGTCCCAAGACAGGCGTTTTCAGCCCATTACCGGCATATGGAAGAAACAGCAGTAAGCACAGGGAAATATCTGCTTCTAAATCCAAAACGCAGCTATCTAACAGAACGGTTGTCAATGTGTGCACTCAACTTCCAGAGTTAAACCCGTGTGTGGATTCAGCAGTCTGCAAACACTTTCTCTGCAGAGTCCCAAAACAGGCGTTTTCAGCCCAATACCGGCATATGGAAGAAACTGCAGTAAGCACAGGGAAATATCTGCTTCTAAATCCAAAACGCAGCTATCTAACAGAACGGTTGTCAATGTGTGCACTCAACTTCCAGAGTTAAACCCGTGTGTGGATTCAGCAGTCTGCAAACATCTTCTCTGCAGAGTCCCAAACCAGGCGTTTTCAGCCCTTTACCGGCATATGGAAGAAACAGCAGTAAGCCCAGGGAAATATCTGCTTCTAAATCCAAAACGCAGCTATCTAACAGAACGGTTGTCAATGTGTGCACTCAACTTCCAGAGTTAAACCCGTGTGTGGATTCAGCAGTCTGCAAACACTTTCTCTGCAGAGTCCCAAACCAGGCGTTTTCAGCCCATTACCGGCATATGGAAAAAAACAGCAGTAAGCACAGGGAAATATCTGCTTCTAAATCCAAAACGCAGCTATCTAACAGAACGGTTGTCAATGTGTGCACTCAACTTCCAGAGTTAAACCCGTGTGTGGATTCAGCAGTCTGCAAACACTTTCTCTGCAGAGTCCCAAAACAGGCGTTTTCAGCCCATTACCGGCATATGGAAGAAACAGCAGTAAGCCCAGGGAAATATCTGCTTCTAAATCCAAAACGCAGCTATCTAACAGAACGGTTGTCAATGTGTGCACTCAACTTCCAGAGTTAAACCCGTGTGTGGATTCAGCAGTGTGCAAACACTTTCTCTGCAGAGTCCCAAAACAGGCGTTTTCAGCCCATTACCGGCATATGGAAGAAACAGCAGTAAGCACAGGGAAATATCTGCTTCTAAATCCAAAACGCAGCTATCTAACAGAACGGTTGTCAATGTGTGCACTCAACTTCCAGAGTTAAACCCGTGTGTGGATTCAGCAGTCTGCAAACACTTTCTCTGCAGAGTCCCAAAACAGGCGTTTTCAGCCCATTACCGGCATATGGAAGAAACAGCAGTAAGCACAGGGAAATATCTGCTTCTAAATCCAAAACGCAGCTATCTAACAGAACGGTTGTCAATGTGTGCACTCAACTTCCAGAGTTAAACCCGTGTGTGGATTCAGCAGTCTGCAAACACTTTCTCTGCAGAGTCCCAAAACAGGCGTTTTCAGCCCATTACCGGCATATGGAAGAAACAGCAGTAAGCACAGGGAAATATCTGCTTCTAAATCCAAAACGCAGCTATCTGACAGAACGGTTGTCAATGTGTGCACTCAACTTCCAGAGTTAAACCCGTGTGTGGATTCAGCAGTCTGCAAACACTTTCTCTTCAGAGTCCCAAAGCAGGCGTTTTCAGCCCATTACCGGCATACGGAAGAAACAGCAGTAAGCACAGGGAAATATCTGCTTCTAAATCCAAAACGCAGCTATCTAACAGAACGGTTGTCAATGTGTGCACTCAACTTCCAGAGTTAAACCCGTGTGTGGATTCAGCAGTCTGCAAACACTTTCTCTGCAGAGTCCCAAAACAGGCGTTTTCAGCCCATTACCGGCATATGGAAGAAACAGCAGTAAGCCCAGGGAAATATCTGCTTCTAAATCCAAAACGCAGCTATCTAACAGAACGGTTGTCAATGTGTGCACTCAACTTCCAGAGTTAAACCCGTGTGTGGATTCAGCAGTCTGCAAACACTTTCTCTGCAGAGTCCCAAAACAGGCGTTTTCAGCCCATTACCGGCATATGGAAGAAACAGCAGTAAGCACAGGGAAATATCTGCTTCTAAATCCAAAACGCAGCTATCTAACAGAACGGTTGTCAATGTGTGCACTCAACTTCCAGAGTTAAACCCGTGTGTGGATTCAGCAGTCTGCAAACACTTTCTCTGCAGAGTCCCAAAACAGGCGTTTTCAGCCCATTACCGGCATATGGAAGAAACTGCAGTAAGCACAGGGAAATATCTGCTTCTAAATCCAAAACGCAGCTATCTAACAGAACGGTTGTCAATGTGTGCACTCAACTTCCAGAGTTAAACCCGTGTGTGGATTCAGCAGTCTGCAAACATCTTCTCTGCAGAGTCCCAAACCAGGCGTTTTCAGCCCTTTACCGGCATATGGAAGAAACAGCAGTAAGCCCAGGGAAATATCTGCTTCTAAATCCAAAACGCAGCTATCTAACAGAACGGTTGTCAATGTGTGCACTCAACTTCCAGAGTTAAACCCGTGTGTGGATTCAGCAGTCTGCAAACACTTTCTCTGCAGAGTCCCAAACCAGGCGTTTTCAGCCCATTACCGGCATATGGAAAAAACAGCAGTAAGCACAGGGAAATATCTGCTTCTAAATCCAAAACGCAGCTATCTGACAGAACGGTTGTCAATGTGTGCACTCAACTTCCAGAGTTAAACCCGTGTGTGGATTCAGCAGTCTGCAAACACTTTCTCTTCAGAGTCCCAAAGCAGGCGTTTTCAGCCCATTACCGGCATACGGAAGAAACAGCAGTAAGCACAGGGAAATATCTGCTTCTAAATCCAAAACGCAGCTATCTAACAGAACGGTTGTCAATGTGTGCACTCAACTTCCAGAGTTAAACCCGTGTGTGGATTCAGCAGTCTGCAAACACTTTCTCTGCAGAGTCCCAAAACAGGCGTTTTCAGCCCATTACCGGCATATGGAAGAAACAGCAGTAAGCCCAGGGAAATATCTGCTTCTAAATCCAAAACGCAGCTATCTAACAGAACGGTTGTCAATGTGTGCACTCAACTTCCAGAGTTAAACCCGTGTGTGGATTCAGCAGTCTGCAAACACTTTCTCTGCAGAGTCCCAAAACAGGCGTTTTCAGCCCATTACCGGCATATGGAAGAAACAGCAGTAAGCAAAGGGAAATATCAGCTTCTAATCCAAAACGCAGCTATCTAACAGAACGGTTGTCAATGTGTGCACTCAACTTCCAGAGTTAAACCCGTGTGTGGATTCAGCAGTCTGCAAACATCTTCTCTGCAGAGTCCCAA